>NW_027137829.1:2928880-3133860 GCF_000149305.1 Rhizopus delemar RA 99-880
TTATCCGTATCATGTCTATAAATACTCTCACTTATTACATGTAGAATTAATGATATTCAATCTTAGTTATCTTAACTTAATAAAGAGATACCAAGTTCTAGCAGTATTTCTTTATCTTTGTTGTTATACTACTTTTACCTAAAACCCCCTATCCTAAACAAGAATACACAAATTCAACAAACATCAACCATCCTTCCTTCCTCTTCTGTTCCGCTGTCATCTATTCCTTCCCCAAGTACTGCTAACTCAAGAGGTCTACCATCATTCAAAATGAGTAGAAGTTTGATAAGCGTGACAGATGTATGGCGAGAATACTCTGTTGGTCTTGCTGGAAAGCCATCTATCAAGTCTATGGAAGAGCAGTACGGTGCAGATTGGGGCAAAGTAGACAACAGAACCGAGTCTAGGTTCTTTACTAGACGTCTTCCACTGTACAAGAAAATAGAGTCGCTGTCAAATGAAAGAGGTATAAGCTGTGAAGAAGCTGCACAATTTCTTGAATTCAGAAGAGTTTCTGACAAGCTTTCTATCAACCAAATGTGCAAGTTAGTCGCAGATAATCAGATTTAATTATTGAAATGTTTTTTGTTTACTATTGAATTAATAATAAAGTAATTTACTACAAATATATCATTCAAATGAAAGCGTTAAAGTATCAGCAGGAAAGCGGGATTTAAAAATTTCCAGAAACAAAGTATTTCACCATCCGTCCCTTCCCCCCAAAAAAATGAGGGGACCGCGTCGGAGACACTGCTATTCTTGAAAAAATACCCTCACAGTATTTTCAGAATTTTTTGATAATACAGTCGTTCCATTCCCAATGTGAGGATTTTGCGAAAAAAAGTACGGGCTTTCAAATAAATATTGGGGGTTTTACCAAAAAAAAATTCACTGGTTGTTTGAAGTTCAATTCGTGGATTGTGAGAGGGTCATTTCACACTTTATTTTAATAAAAACATTTGGAATATGATTCAAACAGTTATCAAACTGGTTCTTCCACATCCGAATTTTTACACTGCGTTGTGCTTTTGCTTGGTCGGGTCCTTTTTGTTTTTGCTTGGTTGGATCTCCCAAAATGTTAACATGCAACGATTGTGAAGAAAACTTCAATACAAATGACACCCTCAAAAGACATAAATATGAAAGGCATTGTAAAAAATGCACTATCACCGCAACAGTTGAAGGTACGTTCAATTTACATTCAAATCTACAATTGTTGGCTCTGGGTTTTCAGGAATTTGTGAAAAGGTTGTAATAGAAAGAGAAAATGATCATTTACAATGTCCTTTTTGCAATAAAGAACACTTGACTAGAGAAGGTATAAAATCTCATATACTAAAATCAAAATGTAAAGCAGCTCTTTTCAATGAAAGAACCAAGACAATGAAAAAACGAAAGTATGATGCTGCCGTTTTGGATGCATGTGGTGCTTTATTGTTTGAGAAGCCTCATGAAGAGATGGTTTTAAAGGTGGTTTCTTCAGTCAACTTGAAGCCTGTTAGCATGGTCAACAGTGATGGTGAAGAACTTAATGTACTTGCGCACGAAAGTCAATTCCAACAAATACAAAAAAACGATATCCAAAGTGCTTCAGTTGTTGCTTGAGACATAAAAAAAAAAAAAAAAAAAAAAAAAAAAAACCGATTGATTGACAATGAACCTGTAGAAATAGAAGTGGAACTTGATTATGTGCTAATGAAAGGTGTTTATCGTAATCTATTTAATCCAAATGAATTCCAGGAACTTGATGAAGAAATGTGCATCCTATTAAATACGGATTGGAGTACTAAGAAGCATATCAAATATTCTTGCTCGGCTCTTCTTGCGGGGATGATAATGGTGATCAATAGCAAAGCTATTTTGGTAATATGTCATGAAGTTTATGGAAGGACGAGGTCAGTAGATGTACATAGGGAAGATTTCACAGTTAAATCAAAACAACAGCCATCTTCTTCACTTCCTCCACCTCGATCCCCTTATCGGAATATTTGGGTGACAACAATTATCGACTGTTATAGGTAGACATAATAAAATAATAAATTATGCTATAAACCAAACATCTCCAACACTAGCATAGTTGAATCATAAAGATCTGACGATGAATTATATCATAAAGAGTAATGAATGTCTTGCATATATAATACCAACTTGTTATAGTAATGAGTCTTTGCATAATCTCTTTTATGATCCAATGTATTAAGTTGCATTGAGACTATGTATGTCAGAATAGAATATTGCTTTTCTTGCATAGTAACTTTATTGATCTAAACGAATGATTGAGAAATAATCCTATCGATAATCCGATTGGTGCCTTAATAGCTCCTGTTGTCTCCATTATTAGGTTTCAGTCTTTCTGTACTTATTTAGTAACCGAGTTTACTCAAACCCAATAACCATTCAGGAACAAAATACAAGTGCCGTCTTAAACAACGATTCCATGGATGACTATTTATAAATGCAACACTAGTAGCTTAGAACAACGATTTATAATATAATTATACAAGATAAGATTCCATGGAACAAGATATGATGACAATGCCCCAATCCAGAATGAAACATCAAGAAAGAACCAATTGATTTAACTCAATCGTCCCCATGAATTATCATTCAAAAGAATATAAATATTCCACCTAAATCCTGATTGAAAAAAGGACAACTTTAACTTGGATATAATCAAGAATAAAAAGTATCTCAAAGTAATTATCGTTTTGGTGCTTTTTTATTTCTTTTTATCTTCGTCTATTACATCGACAATCATGGCTCAAAACTTATACTTGGTACAAAAACATTCAACTCACTGGTAACATCTAGTATCCGCATTGATAGTCCTTATGAACCAGAAGTTGGTCCATCCACATATCATTTTACTATCTCCAGCAACGAACAGTCAAGAAATATAAAAATTTATATACACAAAGAGTCTTGGAATAAAGCAAAGAAGCTTATGATGGAACCTCATAACCACACCATAATCACTTATGATTTCCTATATCAAACTCGCCAAATACAAACCAACTTTCATTACCGTAGTACGTATAACCGATCAAGAGCTGCATGCATGATAACCGATAACCATACTTTGTGCCCCTACAACATCTTCACTCTTTCCCAATGTGATAATGGCCATGACATATCTGACTATAAGACTATGTCCGAAGTTTTCCGAGAAACTGCATTGAAAATATTTGATCATGAAGAAAGTAATATAGAAGAAGATGAAATTGTAGGCTCTTTGAAAAAAAATTCATCGAGAATCAAATACAAAAATGCAAGTCAGAAGGTAAAATAATCAAAATACTCCAATCAATACTGAACTTGTATGGTAATGATGTGGAGATCCCTGTCATAAACAACTCCCAATTGAGCAAACTTTTAGAGCTGTCGGTAAATCAGCTTCTTCCAGTAATTACCTGTGTAAATGAGCATGTCGTTTCATCATTGAAGCAGACATTCTCTTCATATGTTTAATACATTTTTACAATCTGCATGTACAATTCAAGCTGGTAAAAAAAATTGTTTACCAATAAAATTCCCCCTATCGATTCAATTTTTTTTACAGATTACATATTTTGGTTAGAATTGAAAATTAGACCTGAAGAACAAAATAGGAAATGTTATTATGCTAGAACCTTCTTAAACTTTTATTTTATAGCGCATTCCAAAGATATATAAGGGTGAAATAAACAAACTTTTTAACAATTAATCTAATTTAAGCTCGGTCAAAATATAAGATAAAGAAGGGAGGGAAAATAAACCATATACTAAAAGATAATGATAATAAAAATGAAGGGTGGGATAATAACATTTCCTATTTTGTTCTTCAGGTCTAATTTTCAATTCTAGATCCAGAAAATTCTCTTAAGGCTTGTTTGAGACCGTCAGAACAAAATAGGAAATGTTATTATGCTAATCCAGAGAAAAGTTATCTGAAGCATCAAAGAATTCATCATCATTGGAACTAGAGAGGACCGTAGAAGTAAAATCGACCATAGCCATTTGATTACGTTGATAATGATCTTGAAAAGTACCTGATGAAACCCAGTTGCCAAGAGTCACAATATAGTCCATGGAGACACCTTGATCTAGAGCTCTAGAAGACGCCAAGGAACGAATAGAAACCCGAGATTCCGATGTGGACAAAGAGATATACTCACGGTGAAGCCAAGACGACACAGTGCTGGCAGATAACGGCTGTTGGATGTTGTTGGACTTGATGAATAACGTAGAATTTTCAGGACGGGCTTGTAAATCAGGGTGATCTCGCAATGCTATGAAACATTGGACTGGACACAGTTCTTGATCTCTTGTATGTGGACAGTAAAAGGTTTAATTATACGTCTTTTCTTGCGAGTTTCCTTGGGAGAGACCACCTGAAATTTAAGACATCCATCGGATTCACGAACTTCACAAGAGGAAAAGGGAATTCGAGCCAAGTCAGATGGTCTTAAGAATGCAGCCATAGCTAAGAGAAAAGCCAACTTTTGTTGCCATAATTTGACAGAAGTACCAGATTGAGATGGAATAGAACGAGCATAATCCAAAGAAGGAGTCATATCAACTTGTTCTCGATGGATTGAAATTGGAGGAGCCTGTCTAGAGAGGGAGTCCATGTCAATAAGATAACAGTCTTATCATTCTAAGCTAAATCTTTACAAATGAGTTTGAATAAGAATAGATCCTGATAATTACCAACTGCCTTGAACAGCCAAGTTTCACTTTCATCTCAACAGTTGATTATTTACATCAGTTTATAAACTTTTTCTTATACATGTCAAATCATATCGGTCGTAACTATCTCTTGTCATTTAATCTCAGGTCTTGCTCAACTAATATAAATAGCCTTGGAATCTTTCTTTAATAAAAGTATTCGACTTTAGAACTATTGTTCGGTCTCGTTAATTCTTCTTTTTCTTATTTTTAATACTTAAAACACTTCAGTCCAAATAGGAATTAATTAAAGAATCTTCACTGATACCAGGTGGATTGTCATGAAGATGAGCAACTGCCGCCCGAACCGTCTTGAGGGTAGCAACTTGGAAATTATGAATTTGTCGGAAAGTCGACAAGAAATTTACCAGATATGTGTTATAGGTAGACATAATAAAATAATAAATTATGCTATAAACCAAACATCTCCAACACTAGCATAACGTGCCACCAAAGCTTTAAACCTGAAAAATTTTAATTTTGTTTCAATTTTTTTTTTTAGACATCTCATGGCATTTAGTGTAAACATTGCTTATTTCCTGAAATTAGAGGGACTTAATGACGTTTTTTTCTTAGAAAAAAAGCCTAGATTTAATGATATTTATTGTTAACTATACCAAATCTGAAGACACTCTGACTTTTCTGTGAGACAAATACTTTTTCACTACAAACTTTTTCATCTCTTGAACAACTTCTCTGCCATCAGTACATCGACTATAAGCTTCAATAAAGTCCATTGATCTCCTAAAATACCCACGTATGTGTGCTAGATCGCCGGTTTTATCCAAAAAGGAATCGATATTTTCCTCAAGAGACTTAAAGAAGTAATCGCATTTCAAGCGAGCTTCTCTCTTTGCTGCACCCCAATACATTTCTATCCAATTGCATTCGCAATGGTATTTAGGATACAACTCAAAAACATGACCAGAGTTTATGATCACCTCCTCCAAGATAAGGGATAAGAAGGGCAATTTGAAAACAACAAAAGTACGTTATTTCAAGGGAATAAGAAAAATTTTGGAGGAAAGAAGTCTATGGATTGGACATGATCTGGAAGGCAAGAAATGGAAGTTGCATTGTGGGGCTCTAGCTCGAGTTAATCCAATTTGCTATGCTCTCTATTTTTTAGAGAACTGCCCTGATTTTAAAAATCAAAAGTCTGCTTTAATTCTATAAGCTCAGAATCGCTCATATCTCAGTCTTGATCTCTTAAATGAGGGGCAAATTGGTTCGTCTCATTTCTATGTTTTTTAAGATAAGCTCGTTTTCTAGCGTTAAGTGGAGGTATAGTTTTAGAGTATGAATAAGGGAGAAGAGGCACCTATGTTATAGTACGGGCTCTTTCATATTGATTACGTAATATGTGACTGTTATTTTTCTCTGTCCTCTACCATATGGTATTAAAAATTTTGTTTCAATATATGTCTTTCCTTAAGGACTGCCAGCTAAAATTTTGAAATACCGCATGTTTTCAAATGATATAAAAAGAAAATATTATTAATAAAAATAACAATCTAATCCATAAGAAATATTCAGAAAGGTTTACAGTGGCTACCAAAACCGTTCGCACAAAACGTATTTTTTCCTTTCTGAATCTTTTGTGACCTATTGCGCATAAAAGATACCATATCTAATACATATTTCCTAAGAGTACAAACTCTTGGCTTTCTGATGAAGTATAAAATGTCACCCTATGCGCACCCTAGCTCGTACTACGGAGAATCAAAACTCAAAGGCACATTCGAACGGTTTTGGGGCCACGCTTGAGGAATTCTTCGATTGCGATAAACGCAGTCACTGCACCCTCCAATTCTTCCAGAACTTTCGCTGCTTACTAATTCACCACTGCGCATTATTTTTTTGCCTTTTTTTCTTTGTCATTCGCACATTCTCATTTCGACATCTCGACATCTACCAAGTAATTACCCAACATGCAACCATTAACAGAAGATCGCAAGAACACTATCGAGTTTTACCTTCGTCAAGGTTTTTCTTATCATAAAATTGCAAAGTTAGTCAAAGTATCATCCTCTACTGTTCATAAAATTCGTTTGGAGTTAGGCTTGCCTGCTCGAATTGACAAAGGTGGTAGGCCAAAAGCGCTCACTAAGCGGGAACAGCAGCATCTCGTTCGTGCTGTAACAGTAGATGGTCTCGAAAATGCTGTACAACCACAGCAGTCGTTAGAGCAGAACTTGGGCAAGTCAGTTTCTGTAAATACTGTACGTAGAGCGTTAAGAGATGCTGGTTTGGTCTCATTTGTCAGGCCAAAGAAACCTTTAATTAATGAAAGAAATAGAAAGAAGAGGCTCCAATGGGCTCGTCAGCACATTGACTGGACAGTAAACGATTGGATGAACATCATATGGTCTGACGAAGCCAAAGTCAACCGTTTTGGGTCCGACGGGAAGTCTTATGCATGGAAAGTGCCAGGCCAACCGTTAAAAAAGCACCAGGTTTGTGAGACAGTGAAGCATGGAGGAGGCTCTATAATGGTATGGAGCTGCATTAGCTGGTACGGTCCAGGCTATATTGTGGATGTGGGCAAGAACATGACAAAGGACGTTTATTTGGAGGTTTTACAAGATGACTTGATGAAGTCTTTGGCCTGGTATATGGAAGAAAGTGGAAAATCTACGAGTAAATTTATCTTTATGCAGGACAACGACCCCAAACATACAGCTAAAGTCGTATCAAAATGGCTAAATGAGCAAGAGTTTTATGTAATGAAATGGCCACCACAATCACCGGACTTGAACCCAATTGAAAACATGTGGCAATTACTTAAAAGACGGCTGTTTAAAAATTATGACTGCCCTCCATGTGGTATACATGAGCTATGGGATCGTATAGGACACACTTGGTACCAAATCACGGCTGAAGAATGCCAAAGGTTTATTAAAAGTATGCCCGATCGATGTCGTGCAGTTATTGAGGCTGATGGCTTGTATATTGGATATTAAATAAACTAATTTTAACGCATTTTGCTTTCAAAATATATGGCTGCAAAACCGTTCGAATGTACCTTTGATTTTTGATTGTCCGTACTATGATTTAGGGTGCGCTTAGGGTGGCATATTATACGTCATCAGAAAGCCAAGAGCTTTCTACTTTTAGATAATATGCACTAAGTATAGTGCCCAGTATGCACAATAAGCCACAAATGGTGCAGAAAGAAAAAAATAACGTTTTGTGCGAACGGGTTTTGCTGGCCACTGTATTTTGCTTCTTTAAAAGCATCTGTCAAGTCTGTCGCGCAACTAGCGATATCCTCTCACTTTGGTTCTCGCTTACCTAGCTCGATAACTCAAATCATCGACTTGGTACTTGCCTCTGGTGAAGATTCTGCTTTTGCTGCCAAGACTCCCCATAAACGTGCTCGTCCTATGAACGATGATGAACGTACACCTCGTAATGCTGGTAATACTAGTAAAGCTCCTTTTGGAACTAATAAAGTATTGGCCAACAAGTTCAAGACACCTATGGCAAATAAGGGAAAGTATAAGCCCAAGCCATGTACTTACTGCCACAAGGATTGGCTCCAAGGTCATAAGTGCAAAGAGTTCTTACGATGCTAAGAATAATAATAGCAATAATAAGGACCAATGTTGTACATATAAACCGAATGGCCGTAAGAACTGAAAATAATGTACCCGATGAAGAGGATGAATGTGAAACAAACAGCCCTCTCAACCGTATGGCACTTGACTGTAAGTCCAAAAAAGAAAAAGAATTAATAGTTACTCGAGACTTTAAAAGTACTCATGATAATTCTATAACTTTTCCTATACTTGTAAACAATAGAAAAGCCATCACAATTTTGGATACGGGAGCAAATTTTTCCTCTATAAATAAAAAATTTTGTTTCCAAAATAATTTTTTAATTATCCCTCCTCAAAAATAATAATGTCATAAAGTTAGCTGACTCTGACTCTACTACTAAGAGAATTGGTTTAACTGAAGTAAACATTAAGTGTAATGGAAAAAGTTTTAATCATACCTTTGAAGTAATGAATTTAACAAATGATCATGATATGAGTATTGGTACTGATTTTATGAGTAAACTTGGTATTGGTCTTACTGGTCTTCCTTACAAATGGGATGATAGTAAAGTATCTTTAGACAATTCCAAAGTACCTGAGCATAAATTCAATGACTTTAGTGAACTCTTGAATAAAGTTGATGATGAGATGTCTGAATTAGAGAACTGCCCCGCTGGTTCATCTAATGAACATCAACAAGCATTAAACTACATTAAACCATTAATCCAATTAAATCAAGCAATACCTAAAGGTTCCTTTTGTACTATACCGGAATCTGTTGTCTCGATTGAAACTCCTGAAGGTGTCACATCTTATCGACGTCCATATCCTGTGCCTTTAGCATATCATAAGATAGTACAAGATCAGATAGATGAATGGCTGGAGAATGGTGTAATCAAGAGAGCTCCTGCTAACACCGAGTGGAACTCAGCTTTGACTGTAGTAAAGAAGACCAATGCTAAGGGTGAAGTAACTGGTTACCGTGTGTGCCATGATCCCAGACATGTTAATGCTCTTCTAAAGTCAATTGACAGAATGCCCTTACCTAAAATTTCTGAATTATTTGAGGAATTGAAAGGAGCAACTGTATATTCCACTTTGGACCTTAAATCTGCTTTTAACTCTTTAAAAATGAATGAAGAGCATGCACACAAATTAGCTTTCTCTTGGAACTCTGTACAGTATATACCTGTTGGTACTCCTTTTGGTTTAAAGCATGTATCCAGTGTAATGCAGAGAACTATGAGCATCGCATTAGAAAACATGTCCTTTGCTAAATGTTTTGTTGATGACATAGTTGTAGCATCTACTTCCATTGAAGAGCATAAGCAACACTTGAAGCAAGTAATCGATAAACTTACTAAAGTAAATCTCAAGTTAAATCCAGATAAATGTACATTCTTTCAACGCAAAATTAATTTACTTGGTTTCAGAATATCTCCTAAAGGTGTTTCTCTTGACCTTCGTAAAGTTGCTAATGTGCAAGAGTTTCCTGTCCCCAAGACTGGAAAGGATATAATGAGATACTGTGGACTCATAAATTATTTTCGTCCTCATATTCCTAAAGCATCTGCATTATTAGCTCCATTGGATGCCTTAAGAAATGAAAAATCATTGATTAAGTTATGGAATGATAAGCACCAACAATGTTTTGACAACTTAAAGAAAGTATTGTTAGAAAATATAATTCTTTCATACCCTGATATGAATCAACCTTTCTATGTCGCTACCGATGCCTCTAACGTTGGTATAGGTGTCATTCTGTATCAAAAGATAAATGGGAAAGTACACTATATCTCTATGATAGCTAAAACTTTATCTAAAAGTGAACGTAACTATTCAGCTACTAAGCGAGAATTATTAGCAGTTGTATATGCTCTGAAGAGGTTCCATAAGTATTTATGGGGAAACAAATTTACCCTGTATACGGATCATAAGGCACTCACTTATCTTCATACGCAAAAGATTGCTAACGCTATGCTCATAAATTGGTTCGATACACTACTCCAATATGATTTTAAAGTCGTTCATTTACCAGGTGTAGATAATATTCTCCCTGACACACTTTCTCGTCTATATGAAATTGAAGATCCTGTCAATGAACTGGGAGGGGATAAGTCTCATCTTTTGAATAGAGCAGCAGTAAAACTACCCAGTGAAGACAAAGGTGAATACATGACACCTCCGGATCCAGAAGAACGTAAACTACTTCTTCTACGTGAGCATATTAAAGGACATTTTGGTTCTGATGCAATTTACCATGCCTTAAAACGTAAAGGTATCTATTGGTCCAATCTGAAAAATGAAGCCGTAGAACTTGTTAAGAGTTGTATTTCATGCCAACAATTTAACATAATCAAAAAGGGTTATAATCCTCTAAGACCCATTACTGCCACATTACCTGGAGATAGTTGGGGCATTGACTTAGCTGGTCCCATGAAAACTTCCTTGAATGGCAACAATTACTTATTGATTATGGTTGACATTGCTACACGTTACTGCATATTGAAACCTATCCCTGATAAACAGTCTATGACGATTGTAAAGACATTAATCGATGTATTCTCTAATTATGGTTTTCCTCGTGTACTCCAATCTGATAATGGTGGTGAATTTGTAAATGAGCTTATGCAATTACTTGCTGAAAATGCTGGTTATGACCATAGACTCATATCTAGTTATCATCCCAGAGCTAATGGAGTAAGTGAACGTTGGGTACAAACTGCTGTAAATGCAATAAAGAAACAAATCGAGGGTGCTAAAGCAGACTGGGATTTATATGTTCCTTCTACACAACTCTACTTGAATGGTAAACATAATGAACGTACTAAGACGCCACCCTTCACTTTAATGTACGGTCGTAACATGAATGACTTTGAAGATTTTAGCAAAGAAAAAAATAAGGCAACTAAAGAAGAAATAAATAAACAACTCCTTCTCAATATAAAAAGAATGACGGAGATTGTATTCCCTGCCATATATGAACGTACAAAAATAATCACAAACAATCAGAAGGAAAAGTTTGATGCGTCACATAAACTAATTACGATCCCTGAAAATAGCTATGTAATGGTAAAAGTAAATATTAAAACCAATAAGTTAGATCCTAACTATGAAGGACCTTATAAAGTAAAAAGAATTACTCAAGGAGGATCGTATGTACTAGAAGATGAAATGGGTGAATTGTTATCTAAAAACCACCCACCTTCTGCATTAAAACTCATCTCACAAGATGAAGTTATATCAACAGATAAATTCTATCAGGTAGAAGCCATCTTAGCACATAAAAAGCTTAAGGGCAAATATCTTTATAAGTGCAGATGGAAAGGCTATGATAAGAGCGATGATACCTGGGAGCCTGCCTCTAACTTTACCGATCCTAAATTCATTACTGAATATTGGCAAAGAGTTGGTATAGTTCCTGAAGATATTAAATATAGATATGACCTTCAAAATAATAAAGGAAAATCTAATAACGTGAAGTTAATAAATACTTCTCATACAGGCAAACGAAAGACCAGAACGGATCTTAATGAAAACAGCCACTCTTCTACAACAAGTAGTAATAAATTAAATGGCAATATAAATTCTAAAAGATCTAGACGGTATTAGTTATACCTGGGAGGGGATTATGTTGTAGAACAGAGTCTGATCATAACGGACATTGAATAATCACAACTAAAAGAAGTATATTAAAATTGATAAAAGATAATAATCTAAATCTTTATTAAATAAAATATATTCTTCTTCTTTTTATATAAAACTATCACTATTCGATTCATTCTATGAAGTAAACATGAATACTAAATAAGTCATGATCTTTACTATTCATCATTTCTGTAAATGAATAATAATGGATCAGGTACCTAGTCAACTTTGATCTGACTGGAGGCATTTCATATAAATATATCTTTCCTCTCAATGAAGACGGGACAATTCTCCCAGATCAGTTAAAGAACAATAAGATATATAAAAACAACGAATTAAAAATTTTCATAATCGATTCAGTGATCACTATTCAATCAAACGTGTCAATGATTGGATCTACGCTCATAACTACTCATTTACCCGCCAACTGATAGAAGAATATAAATAGTAGACTTTGTAATGTTTTCTTTTTAACAATCAAGATTGTCTTAAATAAAGTTCAGTCTCAAAAAGTATTCTTTTGGTTTATCTTTGTTATTTCTTTTACTTTACCAGGACATAACAGCCCCAAAACCGTTCGAATGTGCCTTTGAGTTTTGATTCTCCGTAGTACGAGCTAGGGTGCGCATAGGGTGACATTTTATACTTCATCAGAAAGCCAAGAGTTTGTACTCTTAGGAAATATGTATTAGATATGGTACCTTTTATGCGCAATAGGTCACAAAAGATTCAGAAAGGAAAAAATACGTTTTGTGCGAACGGTTTTGGTAGCCACTGTATCAAATTCAACAATATCCATACTATCAGATACATTCACTTCATCATTTTCCATCACTTCCCAATTTGAAACGTCTTCTGCACTATCATCATCAGAATCGCTTTTATTTGCTACAATCATCTCATTATTGGCATCAATTTCTTGGACCTTTTCTGATTCATCTATGCATATTTAACGCGTCAGTAAAAATATTATCTAAATGCAAGTGAACTACCTTTAGCAGCTTCCTTTTTTTTATGGCGAGCAAGGGTCCATCGAGCAACCAATTGGTACTTGCCAATTCTCCCTTCAGAACATTGGCTACAGTAGCATTTAAATTTGTATTGGGTTGAAGAATTCATTGTAAATATAATAAAAGATTATTTTATAAGCTTGATCCATTATTTTACGCGTTTATATATGATTTCAAAAACAATAGCCAAGGAGAATTGATATTCAGTTGAAAATCTAAAAATAAAGCAAAGCATTATGATTGGTGTAGCCAAAATACTTACATCATACCAACAATCGCTGGATAGTAGATTTGGTTGCAGATAAAGTAAGTTTGCCGTTTATATTGTGGGCTTTGAATCTTTTTTTAGATTTCTGTGTGATGCTTTTCACCTTCGCCATATTTGGTCCACTTTTATTTTTTAATGAAAAAAAATTTCAAAATACTTTTTTTTTTTAACCCAAATTTAAAACGCTGCGTTTTTCATTCAAGTTAAAACAGTACAATGAATAGAAATTCCTTTTGTAATGTCAATGCTGGGAATGTAATTTTTTTTTTTTTTTTTACAATTTCAACATCTCAACATTACAACTTTTTTTTTCTTTCTCTGAAGTACTCTGTTTTTTAATTTTTTCCATAGAAATCTCAAGACATGTAGCATAACAGACATTCATTCCATTACCACTTTTTTTTTTTTTTTACTCTCAAAAAATAAAAATGATTATCAAAAATACTTTGTCTTTTCTATTTCATAACCTTATTATTTAAAACATATCTTTTCCAGCTTTAAAACAAATTTAACTTCTTTAGAACCAAAAGAGTCCTTTTTCTTTATTTATTTTATTCAATCTTTTAAATTTTCTACTTTATTCATATTCTTTTTTATTTAACTTGTAAACAAATGCTTTCATACTTATTATTATAGCAATACTGTACACTTGTATAAGAGTTTCATCTCTCTTCTTCATATGTATCCCTTTTCTCTTTCTTTTTTTTTTTTTTTTTTTTTTTTGCTCACTTGTCACTAAAATTAATCGCCTTTTTTATTTAATAAAGTCTTTTTTTGGTAAAATACGACATGAGAGCTGAAAAATGCTTAAAAAGAGAACGCCACGACTCAATCACTTGAATTTCCGAGCTTATACGCCAATAGAAATGCTTTTTGGGTCTTTGTTGAATTTAAGAAACCTTGCACTGAAGTTGAAAAAGGATGGTCTTCCCAATTTGTAATCTTGTATGGCATCATGTAGCACAAAAGAAAAATGTTTATTTTTTTAAAAAATACAATGTCTTTTTATTCAACAAACGTATTATAGACTTTTGTTTATTTTTATAGATTTAAAATCTATTTTTTTCAAGCTTTCTTCTGATATAAAAATCAGGCTTCTAACATTGAAATCCACGTTCTCATTCCTTTAATAGAATTACCACTATTAAAAAAGATCACCTTTATCAATTTGGATAACCAGGTTTGGGTGCAGTGTCCAAAAACCAAAAATTGTATGACAAAAAGGCTTGCGAAACGAGAATCGGTGATATATGCTTTTCCCCTGATTATGCTTTACCTTGAATAGCTTGAAATTTAAAACAGTAACCAGGAAAAAGAGAACTAGTATTGACTTTAAAGGCGTAAAGTAAGTGTAAAAAGAAATATAATAAAAAGAAAAGAGAAGACTGTATATCGTTTATTCAATAAAAATCAAACATCCTTTTATACTTTTCATTGGCTGCTAGCCACTCCGTTATACATCTACAATTTAATGGGACCACCATTATTCTTCAAAAAATACATAAGGCCACCATTACCATCTTCATTAGCGACTGATCAAGCATTAGGATAAGGACCCTCTTTAGGACCCTTAACTTCCACCTTCATTTCAGTCTCAGCACGACCACCACTCAGGGTCAAATAACCTTCCGGTCCATACTCTAGTCTATTCCGGTCATCTTCTCCCGGACACATCGGTGTTTCATTTGGAAAAAAGAGGCGGTCCTGACCAACATAGCACATATCATCGGCAAATCAACATTTGTGGTTATTGGGTTATGCTAATGGCTTCTCATTCTAAAGGCGTTGGTTCAATTCTCGGTAGACGCTCAGCAAACATAGTCTACTTTTTGCATTATTTTTGGGTCTAAGTAACTTATTATTTTTTTTGGAAATATCAAAAGTTTTCGGAAAACTTTTATCGGTTCTGTTGTAACACACGAAACACGAAAAAGGAAACCCTTATGGTTATAGGAGAGATGCTATCACAATAGCAAACGATGCTATGCTAATAGCAAAGGAATTCAAGGACAACAAAAAAAAGAAGAAAACAAAAGAAAAACCAAAAACAGCATAAAAATATGAAAATCAAAAAACATATAAATATCAGTATCTTTTTATAAATATTTCAATTATTATTATTATCTTATCCTATTATCTTACCTATTATTTTACATTACCTTACTTTATCATAATAAATATCCTTTGAATCCAATTATCTCTTTATTTTATTTATACAAATAGGAAGAACCAATAATCCCTTGAAACTTATATTTCATTGTAAATCCCTTTTATTTTATCTTTACTTTACCTTTACTCTTTTTATTCAATTCAAGTCTGATCAACTTAATAAGATCTGGTGGTCACTTACACTCAAACATACATGTCGTATTTACCTTAATAATTTTCTTAATGTCGTGTGAGATCACTCAAAAGATTCTTCAACTAATAATTTGACTGTATATCATATATAGCCCAAAGTGCTATATACGATAAACAGCCCACACAATTTATACCGTACTACCTCGGACCCTAAATCACATTATTATATTCTAAGACGTAGTTTGTATTGAATGGGCTCTCTCTCTCGTCCTTACTCAATAAAGAGGTTCAAGAGACTCATCGATTTTTCGACTTATTTTATTACTTTTATTAATCGAGAGAAATAACACGCCTATTCCACATAAGTGTTGAGTTTTCTAGTATCCAAGTCGAGATAGGAAGTCGGCGCTTTCGTTGACTCTTCCAGGTCGATACTTTACCTCGAATTCATATTCTGATAAGATAGTAATCCATCTGGCGATTATTCCAGTGGGGTTTGGCGTCTTTAGTAACCCATTTAGAGCTGAGTGATCGGTAATCACAGTAAACTTCTTTCCTAGTAGATAGGGTCGGAATAACTTTACTGCCCATATGACTGCCAAACATTCTAATTTAGTAGGAGCGTAATTCGATTCAGTAGACTTGAGGCCTCGACTTGCATAAACAATTGGGTGTTCATGACCATTTTCATCCAATTGGGTTAATATGGCACCAAGTCCTAATTTGGATGCGTCGGTTACTAGTATAAATGGTTTGTTGAAATCAGGTCTTGACAAAATAGGAGCAGTGGTAAGTAATTTCTTTAACGTTTCAAATGATTCAGTAGTTAAACTTGTCCAAGGGATTTTCTTTGTAGTTTTCGTTTGATCATGCAGTGGTCTCGCAATAGCCGCAAAGTTTTTAATAAAACGTCTGTAGTAGGATGCTATTCCAAGGAACCCTCGGACTTGTTTAATTGTTCTTGGTTGTGGATATTCGACTATTTTTTGAATTTTACTGGGGTCTGTTTGTAATCCTTCTTTGGTAACAATATATCCAAGAAACTTGAGATGGTCCTTGAAAAAGAAACACTTTTCCGGATTTAGTTTTGAGATTTGCAACTTGGATGCATTGAAACACTTGTTCTAAATGTTGCAAATGATCTTGATAATTGAGAGAATATACGTTTAGATCGTCAATGTAAGCGACTAAGCATTTGTTGATAAGAGGTCGAAAACATAAATCTATTAGTCGTTGAAAGGTTGCTGGGGAATTTACAAGACCCATTGGCAGTGTGTTATAATGATATGTACCAAACTTTGTTGTGAAAGCTGTTAGTTCTTTGCTATCCTCTTCCAGGGGCACTTGATGAAATCCAGCTCGCATATCCAAAGCTGAGAATACTTTCGCCTTGCCTAATGTATCCAGCAAATCATCAATACGAGGTAAGGGATAAGCGTCTTTCTTTGTTACTGCATTTAACTTTCTATAATCTATCACCATTCTGTATTCGCCATTCTTCTTTTTAACTAATATCACAGGGGCTGCCCAGGGACTATTTGATGGAGCAATTACACCCAATTTACAATATTTATCTAATTCTTTTTGCAGATGTTCAGTCTCGATAGGACTCATACGATAAGGTCGATGACTTATAGGCATAGTATCTTCTTTTATCGTGATCTTATGTTTTATCAAGTTTGTGTATCCAATTGTGTTATTATCCCAGTCAAATATACTCTCGTACTTCTTTAGTAACTTCTGTAAACCTCGTTTAATATCTTGACTTATTTCTCCGATTTCAATTTTCTTATATTTGTCTGATTCTAGCAGCATGCCTTCTTCATTCTTTTCTGTATTATTTGATTCAGACATTTCCATTACATATAAGTGAGGATTTGTGTCAACATTATATGCTTGTATTATGGAGTCTTCCTGTGGATTGATCTTTTCAATAATGCCGATTTCTTCGTCAGGGTCCAATAGTATATCATTTGATGATCGATTGTATATTCGTATCTCTATGCTTTTACGATTTGTGACCAGGTTTAAGCAAGAGTCAAAATATCCCATGGCATCCATTACTTTAAGATTCGTTATTTCCAAATTGTATATCATGTTTTTCAATTCATTCTTCGACTTCCTGACCCATATTGTTTTTGAAGTATTTGTTGCTATAGTTAATCCATGTGAAGGAGCTTTCAGTAGCATATCATTTCCTTGATTTAATATTTTTATGTCATCATCTTTATCGTTTTCCAATAGTAGAAGCGATTCATCTTCTTCATCTTCTAATTCTTCTTCTACCGATTCGTCTGAGCTCTCTTCAGATTCTTCATCTTGATCTGTGCTATCGTCATCATCTTGAGTTTCTGCTTCAAAACGTACATGCTTGGTTTCCTTTGAGTTGGTGAGGCTGATAGGGTGTTCATACTTCTGAGTATAGCTTGAGACTTTCGGCAATGTTGTATTTTTTCTTAAAAAAGATATTTCTAATTCAGCTTTCTTGTTTTTATATGCCACCTTTAATGTCGAGCTATTGAAGTCAATTTTGGCTTTGGCTCTATTTAACCAATTATTGCCAATAATAAGTGGATTGGGACAAGAGGGTAAAACTTCTACAGTACATGGGATGATCATGTTGTCCTTGACACATATAGGTGCGTCATATATAATTCCTAAAGCAGGCTGTTTGGTTCCATTTCCTAGAGTAAATATACTTTCAGAGGCAGCATCAATATATAAGCCAAGTGTGTCAGCGAGGGCTTTAGACATGCATGTTTTTGCTGCACCGCAATCGATTAAAGCCTTGATAAATTTATCTCCAATATTAACTTTAGAGTATACTGCTGTGGTGTTTATATCTTCATCTTCTATAACAGCCATAGTTTCTCCTGGATTAGTGACTTCAACGGGGATTCGTACGGGACGACAAGCTGCAGCCATGTTTCTTCGCAACTTAGGTGCTGCGACCATAAGGTCTCCAACAGTTATATCTGCTTTTTTATTTAAAACATCCGACACAATGTCATATTTTAATGGAGGTGCCCTTGTTTTTCTTTTTGGCTTCTTGACCGTTCTGCTAGTTTGCGTTATTTGTTCTGTTTCCATAGCTTCGGGTTGACGTGTGACAACAGGCTGGTGTGGAACCAATGGTTGTTGTGTGCTTATGGGTTGATGCGTAATGATAGGTTGTGTAGAAACAGCATCATTTACTTTACCTTTGGCTTTAGTGGTTGACCTTCTGACCCTTTCTCGTGTATTTTTGCTTGGTTTTTCATATGGGATGCTTGTAGTGACTTCAGGTGGGTATTCTGGTCTTACAGCTGCATACAAATCGTGAGTAAAGGATGGTAAATAAGTTTCGTTTTGTGTGAGAAGTGCATTGAGGTTATGGGACTGATTATTAATGGATTTGTTATATTCTTGGTTGTTCGATTGACCATTACTTTCATTTTTGAAAGCAACCGAACCAACTAGTTTTTTGGCTGGTTAGATTGTTGTGTTTGAGGCTGTTGCGTGGGTGGCCTGTTTTGTTGCGTGCGATAAGTTTGATTATTGAAATTATTTCTGTTTCGTCCTTGATTGCTATAGTCTTGTCTTCCGTAATTATTATCGTTACGTTGGTAACCATTGTTATTATACATATTATTGTTGTGGTCGTTAGTATTATAACCGTTATTGCCATTTTGGTGTTGATTCTGATGATTATCATTGTAGCGATTACGACGATTGTAATTTCTAACCGGATTTTGATACTGTTGTTGATTACCCAATTCATTTCGGATGGTTTGTTGAATAAGATTAACCAAATCCTGTTAATTATTATGTTGGCTATGATATGCTCCATTGTTCCTTTGAACTTGATATGGGTAATTTTGGGCATGATAATTATTACGAGTAATTTCCAATGTTGATAACTGGTTGGGCCCACTTACAATCTGAGGGTTAGGTATTACAGTGTTAACCCTTCCGTAAGGATGTAAGCTAGAGATTGGGATTACTTGAGCAGGACCTTCGTTTGCGTCAATCAGTTCAATGTTATGATCATTTGTCGGGTATCGCTGATGATAGACACCATCATCATGATATATGAGTGCGTGATTTACATTTCTTGGTATGAATGGGTTGTCAACCATTGCGATCTTGCGTGGACGGTTTGCGTTCCACCAACCTTCTGCGTGGTTTAACCAATCTTGAAATGTTCTAGCACTACTTTGTATACAAAATTGTTTGATATCCCTTAATAAACCTGCGCGAAAGCGGCTTTCGATTACGGCTTCGCTAGTGATATTAGCCAAGTCAGCAGCTTCACGTAATCTTGAAAGGAATATTTGAGGGTGTTCTTGTTCTCCTTGGATCATATCATTGAATTCCAATTCGTAATTCTGAATTAACTCAGGAGTAATGTAATGACTTTTCAAAAGTTCCATAGCTTCATCGTAGGTCACTTGTGGACGATCCTTGAGTATAGTTTTTTCAAAGTAGACTTTAGCAGCTCTACGTAATTGAGATTTGAGAATAGCGAGTTTGCGGTTATCACTATGTGTGTTGCTGAGTATAAGGTAGGAATCCAGTAGCTCTTGAAAATGGCGAAAGTCCTCGCCTTCATAGCCATAGAATTCGATTAGTTTAGGACGGTATCCTTGAATTTGGTTGCTGCTTTGCACCAACGCGATAGGTTCTGTCGTTGCCATTGTTGATAGTAAGTGTTTTGATATTGTTGATTCGATTTTGATTAAGTTCTTTTGATTAGTTCGATAGATTTCTTGATTTGATTTAATTTCTTGATTTGTTAATTTATTTCCCTCGTAGTGACCACCAAATGTAATTTTCCTTCCTTTAATGGCTTGTAAGAGTTTTATGGTTTTGAAATAGAATAAAGTTGATAAAAAGAATAAAAAAAATAAGACTTGAGTTAAAGTATTGATAATGGATTCGCTTGTTATGAGTGACCACCAGATCTTGTTAAGTAGATCAGACTTGCTTGTAGTAGTTTAATAAAAGGTTTGAAAATGTTTACAATGAAGATAATTTGCTTCAAGGGACTTGTCTTGCTTGTGTTTTAAGAGTGTTATACCAACAGATTCAGAGATAAAAATACTTGATTTATTGGTTATTTATATAAAAATAATATAACAAAGAGAAGTTAAGATAAGTGAAGTAAAATAGAAATAAAAACTTGTCTATTATATAGACAAAAGAAAATAAGGTTTCATTTTTGAAGTAAGGTTCGATCTTTGAAATAAGATTTGATTTTTGAAGTAAGGTTCGACCTTTGAAATAAGATTTGATTTTTGAAGTAAGGTTTGACTTTTGAAATAAGATTTGATTTTTAAAATAAGGTTCAAATATTGAATAAGGTTCAAAAAAAATTTGAATTGATTCAGTATAGGGATTCACAAGACGCAGTCATCATTGGCATCAATATTATTATTTGCTTCGTCACACTATTTTTTTTTTTTTTTTTTTGTTTATCTTTAGGGACTGAGGTCCCTCCTTCGACTGAGTCCCTCCTAGGACTGAGTCCTTTCTTCAGCAAAAGTTACACCAACTGCGTCACACCAAAAAATGAAATGTGAGGCTACCAGGGGTCGAACCTGGAATCTCCTGATTCGTAGTCAGACGCCTTATCCATTGGGCCATAGCCCCTCACATATTGTGATATGTACTATGTTTGCCAGGACCACCTCTTTTTCCCAAATGAACACCACTGCAAATAATCGTTCCAATTGGATAAAGCATATCGCAAGATTGAACATTTTTTGGTTAACAGATATTTATGGGTTTTGGAGAAAAGATGTAACTTTCGTTGTATTGGTCATTTTTGAATTTTGAAAAAAGATTTAGGTGCGAAAAAAATAAAGAAATTTAATGATATTTTTGTTTTTTTTGTAGGGTAAGTATTCATAAAGTTATTCATGTTTTAAAAAAGTGTCTGTTTTTTTTACAGATGATCTTTTTTTGGTAAGCCTGTTCCCCTCTACTGTTGAAAGACCGATGTCTTCTTTTTTTATTTTTGAGGGCAAAATGCGGAAATCAAAAGCAATTTGCGATTATTTTGTTCAGAAGAATACATATTAGGAAGGTGGTTTGTGATTTTTAGCTTAGATCATTACAAACGTGTTACAAAACGTAATAAAATAGTCGTGTTTGGGAAAAAAATGACCTGGTAAAAAAAGACTTGGTAAAAAAAAAGACGAAGTTAAAAAAAAAGAAAAGAAAAGAGTATAGCTATAAAAAGTTCATTGTTCAAATGAAAACAATCATCTAACAACAAGTACACTTCATAGAAATGCAAACTACTTTTACATTATAAAAAAAGAATACGTGTATATTCTAAAAGAATAAAAAATAAAGAAGCTCTGCTAACATTTTGTTACAAGGCAGTTATAATTAACAAATACATACAAAACACTTTTGTTTATCAAGTAAATAGATTGCTTTATTATTTTTTATGACAAATAATATAAAAGAATATATGTTTTTTAAGCTTATACTAGTTCATTACTTACTTTATGTTTGCACATGGGTGTAATTTGCCATTAGCCATTAGCCATTAGAGATGTGAGCAATGGCAACTTTCTTTACCAAAAATAACCTTTCAGTAACAAGCAACAATAAAGTCTGTTATTCTTATAGTTTTATCGTATTGGAAAGAACAACTTTGCTCATGAGGTTCATGTTCGTCATCCGAATGTGTCCCATTAGGAATTCCTAATGTAAGAAAAAAAAAGAAACCAACATTAGACTTGGTTGCTATTATTTTTTTTTATAAACTTACATTTGACCAGAACTTGAGCTTTCTTTTTTATCTTTTGTACCTTGAGCATCTAGTGTATTCCATGAAACAAAGCCAGGGAAAAAAAAAAGTTACTTTAAGCACCGACTTTGTTTTTTGAAATTTAACATGTTTTTTTTATCAGGCACGTTTTCTCTTTCTACCTATTTTTTTGCTATTTCCAAATTTAAAAACTATAAACAACATGAACAACTTCAACGCTACCAAAATTGTTTGCACCTGTTCTGAATGCATCAAACACCCCAATGGATATAGAATGCTTGCAAAGAGAACTGTAAGAGGCCATGTACTTATCGACAGAGTTAGAAACAGAGGTTTTTTTTTTTTATTTTCCAACAGAAATACAACCGTGCTAATGTTAAAAAAAAAACAGAATCAAGAAGAGCAAATGAAACTAATGACCACGAGGAGGAAACCATTGAATACTCTTCAGCAATTCCTGAACCAGAAAGTGAAGGTATATTATTAGTCAACAAAGCATTTTATATAAGAAAGTTTTTATTCATTGAATTCTATTTTGCAATCTGATAGATGGAATGAGCATTGACGAAGAGGAAAGAATGAGTGATGAACAGCAGCTTCATCACCTTTTGCTGTTGTTCATTGTGCTTTTTCAAGCAAAGCACCTCTCGGTGAAAGCCGGTGAAGACTTGTTGGCCTTTCTTTCCTTCTTTGTTCGTGCTCTTGGCCATGGTATGGAGATTCCTACAAAGATCTCCACTGCTCGTAACATGGTCAATTATTCCTCTGCCAGTAGTGGTGTCTCCCGTTTCCTTGTCTGCTCTCTTTGTAGAAGTGTTTACGACACAGGAAGTTTGCATACCCGGCAATGCCCTTTTATTAGGTTTGCGAACAATCCTCACAGACAAGAGCACCCATGCGGCAATTCACTTTTTATTGGTAGCAGCCTCAAGCCTGTCCTCGAGTTTCCGTACAACTCAATTGTCGAAACGTTGAAGAAGTTCTTTGTTCGTCCAACATTCGAAACAGAAATCGAAGAATGGAGACATCGGCATGTGGAAGAAGGCGTGTTTTACGATATTTACGATGGTAGAGTGTGGAACAGTCTTGTTGATTCGGCTGGAGAACCATTCGTAAATAGAAGTCGATCATTAATGGTTTCATTGAACGTTGATTGGTTTCAACCTAGTGATGGTATGCACTACTCTTGTGGTGGTGTATATCTCACAATCAACAACCTTCCAAGGAGTTCCAGGATGAAGGTTTCCAACATCATCCTGGTTGGTATGATTCCTGGGCCTGGCGAGCCCACGGATGACCAGCTCCAGAACTTCATGCGACCAATGATTGCAGAGCTGAATACCTTGTACGGAGGTATAATGATGCCAACGTACCAGAACAGAAACGGTGAAATGGTACGTGTTGCTTTGATGTCCGTTAACTGTGATATACCAGCAGCTCGCAAAGTAGCTGGGTTCATGGGTCAATCCGCGCACAAAGCCTGCAACAAATGTTCGACTGTGTTTTCGCGAATCAGTACTGGTGCAAATTCAACGAAGCCAGATTTTTCAGACTTTGACGATGAGCATTGGATTCTGCGAAACAATACCCAGCAGCGCCAAGAAGCATATGCTTGGCTAAATGCCACTCACATTACGCAACAACGAACCCTGCAGACGAACACAGGAAGTAAATGGAGTGAACTTCACCGACTAGAGTATTTTGATGTCGTGAGATTGACAACCGTTGATCCCATGCACAATTTATTTCTAGGTACGCCAAAACGAATGGTTGAAGTTTGGGTAGATCACGGGCTGCTTACCACATCTGATTTCAAAGCCATGGCTGATGAATCAGCTTCTATTATCATTCCTTCACAGTACTCTAAAATCCCAAAAAGTATGTAACGAGCGTAAAAGAACTTATTCTATAATAAATCTGAACACTAATTTTTTGTTATAAAAAAAAAAAAAAAAAAAAAAAAAACGAAAAAGGCAAGATTGAAAGTACCTTTGGTAATATGAAAGCTGATGAATGGAGAACGTGGTGTGTTGTGCTTTCGCCTTTTCTGCTGAAGCAAAGATTAGTTGGTGAGCATTTTGCCAATTGGATGCGCTACGTGGAAGCAGTAAGATTGGTAACTGGTCCTGTAGTTACAACAGAAGAGATACATGCTGCACATTCCTTATTCAAGACCTTTGGCAAGACTTGTGCTCGACTATATGGAAAAGAATCAATAACACCAAATATGCATATGCACATACATTTGAAAGAATGCTGTTTGGACTTTGGTCCATCCTATGCCTTTTGGCTCTATGGCTTTGAACGCTTGAATGGCGATGTCAAAAAAATCAACATCAACTACAAGACAGGCTTTGAAACCACATATGTTACTATGCTTACACAAATTATCCACACACAAGACCTTATCCATTCATTACCAACCCTCATTAACACCAACAATCAAGGCATGCTTCTACTGATCAACTTCATAAAGGAAATAGGCGAGGTTACGAATGACGAGAGTGGTTTAACGCCATTTGATTACTCTCAATTCATAGACGGACCAAGTCTATTTAACCTGACAATTACTGGTAGTGAGCCTCTGCCACCACAAGCCCTTCATTCAGAAATCAACATCAAACAACAAACTTTATGCATCGAACACTATGAAATCTTACAAAACTACTATATGAATACTTATGAAATACCTATGCCCAATACGATCAATACAAATATACAATCATTTAAAAAAATTAACTTGCTTGGACAACGTTACCAACAATCCGACAATCATTCATCATCATCATCATATATTCAAGCCATTATGAACAACCAACTACGAATTGGCCAAATATCATTTTTTTTCTCACATTCATTCAACAATTCCATTCACTATTTTGCATTCGTCAATTGGTACAGCCATGCGACTCAACATTTTCCCACCTTCGATGGTACTGGCATCCAAGTGTGGAAGAATCAATTTGATCCAGTTTCAAGCAACAATATACTTCCAATCTACAGAATTTTCAATCCTGTTGCTGTATGCCCTTATGTTGATAATCACCTTCTTACTCTCGCTCTGCCAAGACGAATTTTTATGTAACAAATATACCAAGCCATTAAAACACTATTATTATTTTATTATATATTTTACTAAAGAACCATGCAATAGTTTTTTCTTTTTTTTTTTCTTTAAAAATTTTTATTCGATTTGTGAAGAGACAACAAAATAAGAAACAAAAAAAAAAAAGAAAGAAAATGCCTACTGCATTGGATTGGCAGCAGCAAAGGAAGAAGAAGAAGCAGAAACAGAGGTTGGAAAACCAAGACCAGGAGAAGAAAAAGCCCAGGAAGGAAAATCAGTATCATCGAGCTTGTCAGGGAACTCCACCTCAACATTTTCTATTATTCTTCTAATAGTTGGTGGAGCCCCCTTTTTCTTCATGGATTCCTTGTATTTTTTTTTGCAACTCTTCGTGGAATTGCACCACCTGTAGATTGATTAAGGTATATTAGAAAATGAAATTTGTTACCAACATTTTACTTACTTCGTTGCTCCTAAATGATGGCCTTTTGACCACGAACGTACGACCGTTCGCGTCCTCTGGCCCATCTTCTTCATCTGACGTCCAGTCAACAGTCAGAATTTTGCCAGCGAACGGGAAACGGGCGTCGAACGCTGAAGGGTTAGCCATGTAAATAGATCTCCTGTTAGAGAGTTTCTATCATAAGGTGTTAATGTAAGCATTTTCTATATTTTATAATATAATCTTCTAAATATAAAAAATACTCACCGTATTTACACGGCTACGACAGGTTGTTTTTGTTGAAGCAACTTTCTTCCCCTTGGCCTTGCTCATCAAATAGGAATACTTGCTCCTGATAATGGTGTGTATTTGCGAAGTGGTGAGCAAATCAAAACGACGATGCTTCCTGACTTGCTCAGATAACAGGGCCTTGACCTTTCTGTTGTTCTTGTGGGCGAAGGTCACGTCCAAGTCAAATTCGCTTCTGCGACCAACAACGTAATCACGGTAGTATTCTGCTAAATAGCTCTACATCACAAAGAAAGGTATAAAATATAGGTATTAAATTACAATTGCTAATTTGATAAATCTGTTCTAGACTTACACTACATTCTTTTTTGGCCTGGTCTGTAATAAACGAAGATAAAAAAGAAATAAAAAAGCACCAAAACGATAATTACTTTGAGATACTTTTTATTCTTGATTATATCCAAGTTAAAAGTTATCCTTTTTTCAATCAGGATTTAGGTGGGATATTTATATTCTTTTGAATGATAATTCATGGGGACGATTGAGTTAAATCAATTGGTTCTTTCTTGATGTTTCATTATGGATTGGGGCATTGTCATCATATCTTGTTCCATGGAATCTTATCTTGTATAATTATATTATAAATCGTTGTTCTAAGCTACTAGTGTTGCATTTATAAATAGTCATCCATGGAATCGTTGTTTAAGACGGCACTTGTATTTTGTTCCTGAATGGTTATTGGGTTTGAGTAAACTCGGTTACTAAATAAGTGCAGAAAGACTGAAACCTAATAATGGAGACAACAGGAGCTATTAAGGCACCAATCGGATTATCGATAGGATTATTTCTCAATCATTCGTTTAGATCAATAAAGTTACTATGCAAGAAAAACAATATTCTATTCTGACATACATAGTCTCAATGCAACTTAATACATTGGATCATAAAAGAGATTATGCAAAGACTCATTACTATAACAAGTTGGTATTATATATGCAAGACATTCATTACTCTTTATGATATAATTCATCGTCAGATCTTTATGATTCAACTATGCTAGTGTTGGAGATGTTTGGTTTATAGCATAATTTATTATTTTATTATGTCTACCTATAACATGCGTCCCCACCAGACTTAGTCTTACCTAAGTCGACAAAGATTATTAGAGTAAAGTAATATCTTTTCATTCGTTCTTATTGGCATACATTGCTCCGAATCAATTAATATTATTCTTTTCTTGTTATTCTTATTCTTATTACTATTATTATTATAAATTTTTTTTTTTTTTAAAAAATTGTCCTTTATCTCGATTTAGTAGTAATTAGTTTTTCTTGTTTTCCTATTAATGCTCTTTTCTTCTGAAAAGGCTATTTTTCTTTTATTAGCTCTTCCTTCTAATTGTTTTCGTTTATCCCAATATTGATTGATAAATGTTGGGTCAGAGAAATTATTGGCTGGCTCCCATGTGAAGTGTTTTTAAGTATTTAAAATATGAAAAAGAAGAATTAACGAGACCGAACAATAGTTCTAAAGTCGAATTACTTTTATTAAAGAAAGATTCCAAGGCTATTTATATTAGTTTGAGCAAGACCTGAGATTAAATGACAAGAGATAGTTACGACCGATATGATTTGACATGTATAAGAAAAATTTTATAAACTGATGTAAATAATCAACTGTTGAGATGAAAGTGAAACTTGGCTGTTCAGGGCAGTTGGTAATTATCAGGATCTATTCTTATTCAAACTCATTTGTAAAGATTTAGCTTAGAATGATAAGACTGTTATCTTATTGACATGTCAAAACATGACATTGCCCCCTTCCAGGTTGTAATTATCTTTTCTGGAATTAATGTGGCAAGTAAAAAGATGTTTGTTTAACTGAATGTCAAAATGAGGTTTGAGATGTCAAGATGAGCTCTATTTGTTGTAAGAAATAGGTGCTTGGTAGGGTGAAGTCATATAACGTATAGTGGCTCTTTATATAAACATATAAAGTATAGTGTTCAAGAATGGAACAAAGCATTTAGGCGATAATAAACCCTAAACAGGAATTTATTGCTAAAGTGATGTTTGTCTGTAAATGTGACTGCGTACAAACGTGCAAATTGAAAAATATTAAGGCATGAGAAAAAATTCCATTTTTTACTATCCTTGTAAATATTTTATAATTGCGTTATTTGCTGGTAACATATATGTATAGTTAATGAAAGTTGGGTGGAAGAAGGTCAATGTGTTAACGTCTGTTTCTTTTAGAGTTAGTTACATTGCGATGCACATTTTTTCTTTTCTTGGTTGTATCTTTTTTTAGGAACAAGTTGAACCTCGCGCGCTGGTTCTTGTTCACTTATACGTAACCAATACTTTTGGATCGGTCTGTAATCATGGAAATGACTAGCCGGTTCCCAAGTGTCATCTTCTTCTCCATAACCTTTCCATCGAACTTTATATAAGTAATTACCCGGTGATCCCTTATGGTGTAAAACTGCCTCAACATCGTATGATTCAGATTGATCAGTATTGGATAAAGATACTTCCTGGGAAATAACCTTTATTTGCGATGGAGGTACATCTCTTGGTAAGAGTGCTCCAGTTGCATCAACCAACACGTATGAACCACCTTGAGTTTTTCTTTTGACAGTGTAATTACCAACGTAGAGGGGATCACTTTTTGCAACACGGTTTACATTCTTGAGCGTGACTTGACTACCAGTGGGGATATCGGTTAGAATTCTGTGAGTTTGGTTGAACTTGTCTCGAGAGGCAGCTTGTGAAGTTTTTATTTTTTCACGAATAGCAGGTAAGACAGTGTCATTAAACTCGTTAATTCTAGTTTCTAACTGTTTCATTGTTTCAGGCGATTTAGTTTTGTCCAGCACGTTATTATAATCCTTGTTTTCATTGGGACGTCTTGCGAACATCAATGAGAAAGGTCGTGTGCCGTGTAAAGCTGTATGTGTATTGTTGAGGGCTTCTTGGGTACTGTCAACATACAAGTCCCAATCCTCAGTTCTGCCTTGTAATCTTTTGTGCAAAATATTTTTTGCTTTGCCAACCCATCGTTCAACTATACCGTTAGCTCGGGGATGATAAGCTGATATGAGACGATGATCAATACCGGATGATTCAACATACAGTCTGACGATTTCATTGACATACTCAGTACCATTATCACTTTGGATAATTTTTGGTCGACCAAAGAGCGATAAGATACTCCTTAATGCAAGTGCAATAGTGAGAGAGGATTTATCGGGCAAGGCTTTGAGTACACAATATCGTGTAAAGACGTCCACTACCAGAAGGATGTATTGATTACCTTGTACTGAAGTAGGGAAAGGTCCGGCTGTGTCGATACAGATGTGATCCCAAGGTGCATCAGCATAGATTGAGGTTAAGGGATTGTATCCGTGCTTTGCGATATTGAATTTTTGGCAATCAGGACAACTACGTATTATTTCAAGTGCATCTTCCTTGAGCTTTGTCCAGTGAATACCATCGCTATGTAAAGCTGTTACGATTGCTTGAGCTCCACGGTGTCCTTCTAAGTGTGTATCCATGAGTAGCTTTTGTCTGTCTTCTGGTGCTGGGGTCATCAAGTCAGCAGGCATCATCATTCTGGATGTAAGAATTGATCCGTTAGAATTGATAATTTGTGAAGTGACAATTGTTTTGATGGTTTTATTATCCCCCTCCAGCGTTTTTTCAGGTTCAAAAAGACGCGACAAAGCATCTGGCAGAATATTTTGAATACCAGGTCGATGGATGATTTTGAAGTTATAATCCAGTATAGTATCCAGCCAATTGATCATCATAGCGTTAGCTACAGGCTGAGTGTGGAGATAAGTCAGGGCCTTGTGATCAGTGTATAAGGTGAATGGGTTACCCCACAAAAATGGATGAAACTTCTTTAGTGCAAATATCACTGCTAATAGCTCACGTTTAGTGGTAGAATAATTCTTTTCAGATGAAGAAAGTGAGCGTGCCATGAAACCGATATATCGAGTCTCATTTTTGATAACTTGGTAAAGAACAGCACCAATTGAATAGTTACTAGCATCAGTAGCAACGTAAAAAGGTTGTTCTAAATCTGGATGATGAAGAAGTGGCGCAGAAGACAATAATGCCTTGATTTTTTCAAAAGCACTTTCTTGTTCAGATGTCCAAAGTTTATCAAGTTTACCTTCGAAACGTAATTTGTCCAAAGGCGCAGTGACTTCAGAAATATTTGGCAAGTATTTTCTAAAATAATTTACCAGTCCTAAAAAGCGTTGAATCTCTTTTCCAGATGAAGGTCTAGGCCAAGTCAAAGCGTTTGTAACTTTACGAGGATCGAGTCGAGACCCTTTGGCATCAACACAGAAACCAAGCAAGTAAACAGTAGACTGCGCAAAATGACATTTGTCTGGGTTAAGGATCAAGTTCACTTTAGTTAATCTCTGAATTATGTTTTGCACATGTGTGATGTGTTCCTCATAAGACTTGGAAAAATATGATGATATCATCAACAAAAGCCTGTGCATAAGGTAAATCACGTAATACAATATTAATCACTCGCTGATAACGGGAAGCAATATGTTTCAATCCAAATGGACAACCTCTAAATTGGTATTGTTGACCTTCAAAAGTGAATGTGGTCTTAACACGATCAGGTTCGTAGATTTGGAATCGATGAAATGCTTGTCGAAGATCAAGAGTGGTAAAGATAGTTGATCCTTGTAATTGATCGAAAATCTCTTCAATCTTTGGAATAGGATGTCTATCGTTTGACACGAGAATAGAATTTAACAAGCGAGGATCGAGACAGGGTCGATGTCCTGTGAGATTACCAAGCAAGTCTTTCTTAGGTGCCAATGTTAAAGGAGAATTCCAATCCGAATTAGGTGATGCACGTTCAATAACTTCATCCTTTAACCAAGTGTCAATACATTCACGCATGATTGGTAGTAATTTAAAAGGAGTACGATATGGTGCACGGTAAGCGGTTTTTCCTTTAACAGTATCTAAACGTATAACTGACTCGGGTACAGTACAGAATGAATTCTTTGGTATTAAGGCATTTTGATCAACAAATGGTTTAATAGCATTATGGAAATGAGCTTGTTGCTCAAGTGTACCGAAAGGAGCTTTGTTAGGTTCAGGTGTGTCATCCGTAATCTCTTTGTCAATAACTGGTGCAAGATTAGGATGTCTGATAGCTAAGTTGGTAACAAGAATGTTCAACTTGTGCATTAGGTCTAATCCTATTACAACTTCAGTATCCAAGGAAAGAGGAAGGACTTCAAAAGAATGGGATGTATGAATAAGATTTTTATCATTATCACCGTAAATAACACTTAATGGAAATTTGGTTGTACCGAAACGTTTACTAACATTATCACTTGTAGCAAGTATAACGGAACCAGATACATTTCTATCAACTGCAATATTATATTTATTAACAAATTTTGTGTCTATCGAGCTAAAAGAAGAACCACTATCAACCAGGGCCATAGTGTTCACGTTCTCTATAGTGATAGGTACAATTAAAGAATGGTTAGTATTTTTAAATACTTCATTCTGTTTTGTTAATTTCTTACAGTCATAGCTAACTGGATAACCCTCGTCATCCACGTCCATCAAGTTGCTATCACCACTAGACACCTTGGAGGACGCCTGTTGTGGTCTAGCTTGAGGAGTGACGGTGAGGTTGGGCTTGTTACCATTGGAATTTGCAGTATCCAAGCGAACAGAACGGATGGCCTTAGTTGGACCATGATAAGGCTTGTCACGAGGACAGCGAGCAGCGTGTTCTTTGGACCAAGGGACATTACCCAAACATCGATAACAGTTCTTGGCAACAGACACAAATGATAAAGATCTATTAGATGCAGCAGAAGGAGTGATCACCGAGGAAGAGTTTTGCTTCAGCAAATCCTTGTACTTGTTGCATCTTTCAGTGGGATGATTGGCAATACCATGGATAGCGCAGCGGAACTTGTTCTTCATACTACCCATAGACACTCTTTTACCATTGCCAAGTTGGTTGTTTGAGGTTTCCAAGTTGTTTGGATTGTACTTCGATGCTTCTGTTCCCTTAGAAAGGAGAGGCGAGGAGGAAATTTTTAACCCAGATTCTTGACGGTTAGATGAGCCACTTTCTGAACAAAGGTTTGATGACAGGACCATTCGTGCTTTGGCAGCAACTTTTGTCACGGAGTCTTGTTGATCTCGACCAAGGTTTAGCAAGGAACGAGAGACCTCCTGACGTAAAAAGCCTGGTAAAGCACGCTTGTAAATGGAAGCGGTCCTGATGTCATCATCCCATTTGGCAGCCCTTCGAATACGTTGAAATCGATCTGTAAAGGCTTCAATGGACTCGGTTGGAAGCATTTTAAGTGACAGGAGCTGGTCCATGTATTCCAATTCTTGAGCTACGTCTTGTGCAGCATAGGTCTTGACAATGATCTTTCTTACTTCAGACCAAGTCAAACTACGCCCTTTTAGAACCTCGTTAAACCATGAACGTTGATCTCGGTTCATCTTGATTGGGACCAGGCGAGACCAACTCGAATCAACAGATAGACCATTTGACTCAATGATTAGGGAGAAGGTGTCAAGTAAGTCTTCTACGGAGTCATGTACATCGGCATCTTTTCTCCAGACATTACCCCTCCATTGCCAGACAGGAAGATCAGGTGGGATAATATGAGCCGACCGAGTGTTAAAAGCAGTATTTGAGAAGCCAGGACTGAAAACAGCATTACCTACGGGTGTAGGAGGAGTAATACAGAAAGCTTGAGCATCATCTAAGAACTGGATGCAGTTCTTTATATTAACTGCCTGTTCTTGGAGCTTGGTTAGCTCTTCTTGAGGAGCTCCAGTTACCACAGCACGAGCGATCTGTTGTCTAAGGTCTGTCAATGTAACCCTCAGACCCATAACAGCATCGATAGATGGATCTTCTTTTAATTCAAAACCATTTGAAGTGGTAGAAGCAGCTTCTTCAACGATAGCCATTTCTATGTCTTCACTGACCCTGGATGTCTCTTCTTCTTGTTGATTAAGGTTGCCTTTCTTATTAAGGGAGGAAACTTGAGTGGATTGATCGTTGTCAGCCATATTTTGTAATTTTAAACAAAAGTTCAGAATTCGTTAAAAAAAATGAAGTGTTTTTAAGTATTTAAAATATGAAAAAGAAGAATTAACGAGACCGAACAATAGTTCTAAAGTCGAATTACTTTTATTAAAGAAAGATTCCAAGGCTATTTATATTAGTTTGAGCAAGACCTGAGATTAAATGACAAGAGATAGTTACGACCGATATGATTTGACATGTATAAGAAAAATTTTATAAACTGATGTAAATAATCAACTGTTGAGATGAAAGTGAAACTTGGCTGTTCAGGGCAGTTGGTAATTATCAGGATCTATTCTTATTCAAACTCATTTGTAAAGATTTAGCTTAGAATGATAAGACTGTTATCTTATTGACATGTCAAAACATGACACCATGTATTGGCTCTATCACCGTAACCTGCCCATTTAACTAAATATTCTCTACTACCAGAAGAACCTCTATGATCACGAATTTCTTCAACTGTGTAGTATTCATCTTCAATGATGGATTCATCAATTGATATAACCTTTAATTCAGATGGAGTGTAATCTCTATGCAAAAGTTCATTTTGTTCATCCTTCAATACATATGATCCTCCTTTAGTACGTCTAACAACTGTATAGGGGCCTTCGTAGAGAGGTGCTAATTTATTCGGTCTGTGTGGTAGTTTAACCATCACATGAGTACCATTTTCAATTTCAATTAGCATTTTCCTTTTGTTGTATCTTTTGCTATATTCTTCTACAATTCTTTGTGTTCTTTCTTTAATTGCAGGAAACACTATCTTTTCCATCTTTTCTATTCTTTTCATAAGTTCTTCTTCAGACATATAACGAGAGGGCATTTGTTTTATTTCTTCTTCACTGCTATAGTCTTTTATTTTATTTATGGTTCTTGCATACATCAGAGAAAAAGGAGAGGAATTTGTTCTATTTCTTATTTTATAATTCACAGCTAACTGAACTATAGGAAGATAATGATCCCAATCTTGTGCATTAGATTTACACATCTTTCTGATTGTATTTAGTGCAATTTTGACAGCTGATTCAGCACTTCCATTAGCTTGTGGATGATAAGCCGTAGTATAGCGTCTGTCAATACCAAGTGTTTTCATAATATCATATTGAAGGGAATTTTTAAACTCTCCTCCATTATCAGAGCTTATAATTTTAGGTAAGCCATAGTCTCCAAATATCTGGACTAGAGTCTTTGCTACTGTATCGGATTGCTTATTGGACAATGCTCTTAATATTGTATATCTTGTGCAAATATCTGTGAGCACAAATAAATATATATTGCCATTTTCAGTCACTGGTAATGGACCTGCTAAATCTAAAGTCACATGGTCAAAAGGTGCATGTGCTACTATATTAGTTAAGGGATGGTAACCTCTTTTACTAATGTTATGTTTTTGGCATTCAGAGCATGATCTTACAGTTTCTACTGCATCTTTATAAATGCTAGTCCAGTGCATACCGTCAGCATGAATTCTTTGAACAATGCTTTCACTACCAAAATGACCAAATTCATGGGTTTCATTTAAGATCTTATCTCTCTCTTCTTCAGGAGGACATATATAGTCTAAAGTAGCATGCTTGTTATTTACTAACTTTACAGCAAGTATGTTTACACTTTTATCTTTACTGTAGGCTTTTCTTTTATTCATTGCCTTCTTATTCTTCCTATAAGGTGTTTTACCCCCTTCCAGCTTGGATTCATCTCTAGGAGGATACAAGCGGCTAAGTTCATCAGGTAGTATATTTAAAATTCCTTTAATATGCACTACTCTGAAACTAAATTCAAGGATCGTTTCAAGCCAACCAACCAACATAGGTGACAGTTCTTTCTGTGAGTGAATGTAGACTAGTGATTTATGATCACATTGCACTTCAAAATGTTTTCCTAACAGAAAAATGCGAAACTTTTTTAAGGCAAGAATAATTGCATATAATTCTCTTTTAGTCGTACTCCAGTTTCTTTGACTAGGCGATAAGGACTGAGAAACAAAAGCAATATGCTTGATACGTCCTTTTTCATCCTTTTGAAACAAGACAGCAGCAGCGCCGTACTGTGAAGCATCAGTTGCCACGTACATTTTTTTATTTAAATCAGGATAATGTAAGATATGCTTTGATTGTAAGATGCTTTTCAAAGCTTTGAATCTTTCAGTATGTAAACTTGTCCAATTTTTATCAACATGTGGATCATTTCTTAAACTATCAATAGGTGCAGCAACTTCAGAGATCATCGGTATAAAGTCTCTAAAATAGTTGATCAATCCCATAAATCGCTGAATGTCCTTACAGGTCTTTGGAATAGGCCAGGATTCAACATTTGTCAGCTTATTTTTGTCTACTTTAATTCCAGTAGCATTAACAACAAAACCTAACATGTGTACCGAATGTTGAAACCAGCTACATTTTTCAGGGTTCAAGATCAGATTAACAGAAGTTAAACGATCAATGACTCGCTTGACATCTCTAGCATGTTCTTTAATTGATGAACTGCTAATTATGCAATCATCGACAAAAGTCTGAACAATATCTCTCATATCTTCAAAGAGGATATCCATTACCTTACAAAAAATAGCTGTTACAGTTTTTACACCAAAACAACACCCTTGAAAACTATACTGCTTATTATTATGCGTAAAAGTTAACTTGTGTTGATCATCAGGATGAACCAAAAAACGATTATATGCACTCTTTAAATCTAAGGTGGTAAATACTTTCTTACCCGCAAGATTGTCAAATATATTTCTTACTATTGGTACTGGATAATTGACATCAGGAAGTAAACGATTCAATCCTCTCACATCTGCACAAACACGATGTGAAACAATTTCGCCAGCTTTATTTGTTTTCGGAACCAACAATAAAGGACTGTTAAAGCTGGTATTAATTGTAGTTCTTTTTATTGTACCACTTTCTAGCCATTCTTCAATTTGTTTATCTAGCACTGGCCTTAAGCTATGTGCAATAGGATATTGCCTCTGATATGATGTAGCACCCTTTTCTGTCGGAAGTCTAACAACTGATTCAGGAATTGTACAAAAAGAAGTTATTGGTATCTTTTGATTTTTATCAATTGAAGGCTGAATAATATTCATAAAGGCCTTTCTTTCTTCATATGTACCAGCAGGAGAATTATCAGGTTCATATAGCTCATCATGATCAATATTGAGGCTATTAAACAATTCATCCTTTTGTTTATTTTTAGAATATACATTTTCACCATCATTCCAATTGACGGCTACACCTGTAAGCCCTATTCCCATTTTAGGTAAAATTTCGGCACCAAGTAATACGTCAAACTCTAGATCATGGTTGAAATTTACAAGTTCAAATTCATGCTTAAAAGTGATATTATTGATATAAGACAGGCTTAAAGGCTCAGTTTTACCAATTCTTTTAGCTGAACTATTAACAGATGCAAAATTTAAACTGCCAGATAATTGTGTGATTTTATTCAACTTCAAAATATTTTTAAAAGTTTTGTATTTCAGGCATGTTACGTCACTACCAGTATCAATTTTTGCTAGTAGCTTGATTCCCTCTAAATAAATAGGAGTAATTAATTTAAATGCATCTTGTTTGTTATGTAGTCAATGCGACTTACAATCATAATCGATGTCATCCATCATAATGTCTTTAATTCCATTTTCTAAATCATTCTCATTCTCATCATCCTTATCAGATGGGGAAGATTCAATTTTTTTGTTTTGAGCTCTCTCATTTGTAGGCTTTTCATCATTATTGATCTTGACAGACAGAATTGTCGCATTCCTTTTCTGCTCAAAATATTCCTTGCACTTGTGTCCAGGACTCCAAGGCTTTTTACAGTATAGGCAATCTTTTTTCTCATTTGTTGCAGGGTTAGGTTTGTTTTTCTGACCAAAAAATTTGTTGCTAAGACCATAGTTTGCTTCCTTTTCCTTTTCTTTTTTACTGAAGCAAGATTGTGTGTCGTGGGTCTTGTTCCAACCATGTTTCTTGCAAAATATTCTATCACGCATGCGAGGATCACGGCTTGACATAACAGCTAGTGGATTCCCATTATTCATTCTTTGTTTTTTTCTACCATAGCCCAAACTTGAGCCAGAACCAGATGCCAGATTCAAACCAGCATTCACCAAGGCAGCTTCTGCGGCATAACTTCTGTAGCTGTCTCCTAGTATGTCTCTTGCGACTTTCGCAACTTCTTCAATTGTCAAATCATCATGTGACTCATTTTTCCCATATAAAGCAATACGTGTACACACTTGAACAGACTGTGTCAGAGAGGCCAAAAATCTCTGTGCCAACATGGGATCGGCAGCATTCAACCCTGCGTCATTCACTGCACGCAAAAAACGAGTACTGTATTGTGTGACAGTTTCTGTGTCCCTCATTACCATGGTGAACACCATTGTAGCAGATTCCCTTGTACGGTGTAGAGTGGTGAATTTGTTTAAAAAACATTTTCTTGCTGATTTCCAATCATGACATCTTTTTAATTCGGCTTCCACCCATGGGTCATGGTCATAGTGAATGCATAGCGGCAAGTATTTGTCCCACACCATTTCAATATCCATTCCTGCCGAATAGACAACCTTCTCAAAGGTCCTCAAGAAATGCTCCTCCGAGTCAAATGCCTCATCGTTTGGAAACGGTAGGCGAACGCTTGACGCCAACTGATATTTGGGCAAGTCCTTCCTAGTCAGAGTCAATCCAACACGAGCAATCTCCTTTTTTGTGGCAGTAGCTTCTGTGTCTTGACATATTTTTTTTAATGACCAAATACTTTTTTTGAAGTAAGCAATACTCTCTTGAGCCTTCTTCATTTCTGCTTCTATTACTTTCTGACGTAAAGTATCATTTTGCTCAGTAGCTTGATTGTACTCTGAAGCCAGGGACAACAGCTTACTCTCCCATTCGGTCATCATGACCTGTAAGTTCTCTACAATTGACTGGGATGTCTCCATCCTTTCTTCTGTTCCACTGGATGTACCAGGCAACGAAGTAACCGAATTCATCAAAGGCTGAACATTTTGACAAGAAGCATCAATCTCCTCCATCGTAATGTCACCATTTGCTGTCTCAATGGACTTTCCAACAGTACCAGTGGTATCAGTGGACTTTGATTTCAATGGGCTATGTTTATCAGACATACTACCAAGAATCAAAAGTAATATTTTAGTAAAGTTTGAATAAAAATAAATTCAAAGTAAAAAATGTAATAAACGAAGATAAAAAAGAAATAAAAAAGCACCAAAACGATAATTACTTTGAGATACTTTTTATTCTTGATTATATCCAAGTTAAAAGTTATCCTTTTTTCAATCAGGATTTAGGTGGGATATTTATATTGAGGATTGATTATTATATTGAATAAATACTTAAAAAAATAAGACTGCTACAAATAATTTCAAAATTGTATAAAAGATTATCTGATTGTCAGTATTGCGTTTTTTAATCATAATCTAAATCAAAATATGTTTATCAAAATCTAATATTACCATCAAAATGTTTTTGGGATAATATATAAAATATCATAATTGTTAAAAATAAATAGAATTATATTAATTAATTTAAAATATTATATTTGAATTTTAACTTTAATAATAATGGTTTTATCTTTCTTATAATAATTGATCGTCATTCTTTTGAATGATAATTCATGGGGACGATTGAGTTAAATCAATTGGTTCTTTCTTGATGTTTCATTATGGATTGGGGCATTGTCATCATATCTTGTTCCATGGAATCTTATCTTGTATAATTATATTATAAATCGTTGTTCTAAGCTACTAGTGTTGCATTTATAAATAGTCATCCATGGAATCGTTGTTTAAGACGGCACTTGTATTTTGTTCCTGAATGGTTATTGGGTTTGAGTAAACTCGGTTACTAAATAAGTGCAGAAAGACTGAAACCTAATAATGGAGACAACAGGAGCTATTAAGGCACCAATCGGATTATCGATAGGATTATTTCTCAATCATTCGTTTAGATCAATAAAGTTACTATGCAAGAAAAACAATATTCTATTCTGACATACATAGTCTCAATGCAACTTAATACATTGGATCATAAAAGAGATTATGCAAAGACTCATTACTATAACAAGTTGGTATTATATATGCAAGACATTCATTACTCTTTATGATATAATTCATCGTCAGATCTTTATGATTCAACTATGCTAGTGTTGGAGATGTTTGGTTTATAGCATAATTTATTATTTTATTATGTCTACCTATAACATGGTCGACCTCAGCTTCTGAAGCTCGCTGCTGCTGTTGCTGTTGCTGTTGCTGTAGCAATTGTGTCAATTGCTGTATCTGAGCAGCCATTATATCTGGTGCGAAACCAGAGGCTGCTCGGATGGCTTCAGCACCAACAGAGCTCTCCAAGCGAGGAGTTGTAAAGCTACTGAAGCCTGCAACAGGAACAGAAGCAGAAGCAGGAGCAGGAGCAAGAGCAGAAGCGGGAACAGGAGCAGAAGCAGAGGTGGGAGCGGGAGCAGGAACAGGAACAACAGAAGCGGGAGCAGAAGCAGGAACAACAGTGGATGATGATCCAGCAATGCTCATAGAAATTCTTGCCCTTTTGGGAGCATTGCTGGGGACACTGATGGGGGTGGCGACGCGACGAGACATTTTTTAAGATAAACTTTAAGGAAGAAAAAACAAGAGTACAAAATAAATTGAAGATGTATACAAAAGCAAGGTAGTACTTTATTTGTTTTACAAAAAAAAAAAGAAAAGCAAAGAAAGGAAAAGAAAAAAGCCTTTACAGTTAAAGATATTACATTTGAATAATAATAATAAAAAAGATTTTAAACTGTTTATGAATACCCTCTCTGAGTGTTTCAATAGTTAAACCATATTTAAAAAAAACTTGTTTTTAATCGATAGTAGGTAATCGTAACACTGGTAAAATGAGGCTATAAAAAAAGTACTTTTTTTTTCCTTTTTTTTCCTTTTTTTTCCTTTTTTTTCCTTTTTTTTTCTTTTTTTTTAAAAAAAAAACATTCTTTCTAAAAGGTAAGTTCTTAATATTATATATATTCTATTTCTGTTCTAATGGTACTTTTACTTTAGTAAAATCGTATTGCCTGCTTTTTTTGTGGTTTAAATGGTCTTTATAAAGTCTCTTTCTAAGGACTACCTTTTCTTCTTCTTTTACTTGTTGGTATAAGCTTGGATGACGTTTTTTTTTTTCTTTTTTTCTTTTTCCTGGTTCATCTAAAGCAAGGTACTATTACTTTTACTAAATATCCTTCATAACTAATAGTTATTATAGATGCGTGCTGTTTCTTTTTTTTACTTGTTGCTTTAAACTTAGCTAGTTGTCCTGGGCTATCTAAAGCAAGGTATTATTAATTTTACTACGCATACTCAATAACTAATAGTTATTATAGATACGTGCTACTTTTTTTACTTGTTGGTATAAGTTTAGCTAGTCTTCTGGCCTATTTAAAGAAAGGTACTATTACTTCTACTACGTATACTCAATAGCTAATAATTATTATAGATACGTGCTACTTTGCTTTGGCCTTTTACTATTTCTTTCTCGCCTTTGCTTTGGTTCTTGAGTACTGATGTCTTTTCTTCTTTTGCTTTGAGTGCCCAATTCCTTGAATCCTTGTGTCTTTGCATCCTTGAGCTTGGCTTTTTTTTTTCTTCTTCTTATGAGAACTTTTTGAGTTCCACGAGATTAATCGATGTTTTTTTAGATTAGATGATGCTATTTTGATGGCATTAGGTAAGTCAAGTAAGCTTTTAAAACGCTACGAGCAAAGAAATACTGTATATTATTATTATTTTATTTAAATAAAAAAAAAGCTATTTTTATAAAACAAATCCCTATTTTTTTGTATATATAAAGCAATATTTATTGCAATATGAATGGTCAATAAAGAAGTATATAAGCTATATGAGTGGTCTATAAAGAAGTATATAAAGCAATATGAGTGGTCAATAAAACCTGTATATAAAGCAATATGAGTGGTTTATAAAAGACCAAAAAGACAAATAAAGCATTGATTTGAAAAGTATCATTGGCTGCCGAGCACCATTAGATATCAAAGGGATAATAAACAGGAGCCATAACATAACTGATGGAAGTTGCGTCTTGCGAGATCAGTTAACGAATAAATGTACCAGCAGTCTCCTGTCTCTGCCACAAATCTTGCAACATCTCTTAACCAAAAGATTAACGACGGTTTAAACGATTTGTGGCAGAGACAGGAGGTAGTGCGATCAACAATCAGTTACCCGATGTCACACGATTCTAAGCTCTTTCGCAAGATTGATAATATATCTGTTAACAAATTTGCACGATTATTTGTAGTGCACTGCACATAATTGCGAATATTACTCGAATATTAAGAGCTTAATATTGCTAATTTTAAGACCGCTTTTTTTAAAAGTTGATAAAGCACTCAAAAATATAAATTTTGTATCGTAAATGGGCCTTGAATATCACAGTTATATATAGATTTGATTTATAACTTTGAAAAAAATTATTATCTATAAAAAACAAAAGTTTATTTTTTACGTCAAGGGTAAGCATGTTAAGGAGGTAAAAGTGACTGATGTTAAAAAAATTCTCTCACTTAGGACTTTAAATTCAGTTTTTTTTTTTTTTTTTTTTTTTTTTTGTTAAGTTATTTTCTTAGGCAAAATTTCATATTAATATATTTTAAAGTCAGGGTTACTTTTTTGTGCTTTGAAATTTTTCTTGCTGTATTTTTTTTTTCTTATTTCAAAAGCTTGCTCGTTTTCTATTATAATGCCTAACAAAAATCTTTACATTTGTGTTTGCCCTGAAGTTTGTGCCATCAAGGCTAATGGCTATGATATTGTAAAAAAATCAACTTTTGAACGCCATGAAGTAACTCGACAGTACTCGACAATTTACTCAACGTACCCTGTTCACCATTTACATGGCCAACACGGTATGAATGTTACTTTTAGTTGTAATCAATGTATCCTAAGACTTCTTAAATAGTAACTGATGACATGTTGACGATGTTTGGCCAATCTGAAAGTCAAATTACTGAAGCCATGGAAGTTGATTCCAGTAGATATAAATTTTTATTAGCTGTTGAAATACAGCAACATAATGCGTTACTCATTTCAATTCATTAGGTACGAATTTAGAGGAAATAGATGACAATGGTGAAGCAATTGATTTCGACAACGTTGATCTTGACCTTGATGATGATTATGAAGATCAATTCAATGAAAATGTTGATGGTAATTCTTATTTTCTTTTGCCGAAAAAAAAAACACTGAAACTTGTTTATTGTAGAAACACCAATGTACACTAATAGAAGCTTTCCACCCCTTGATGAACCACTTTCATTGTACCTGTTCTTTTTTGTGATTTTGTTCAAAACAAAATTTTTGACTGATGATCAAACTGAATTATTAATGGAATGTATGAACGTGGTTCTTCTTTTTACCAACATGAAGTATCGATTTCCTGTTAAGGCCACCACTCTCTTGTCCAGCTCAGAATTATTGAAAAGATGCTACGAGGGCGTCACACAATATTCTGTATGTAAGGGTTGTCATCGACTTTATCGTTTAAACGAGAATGGTGTCGTGTTTGGTCATTAATGATGTCTTTATTTATTATTTTATTATTGATCTCAGTCCATCCTACGTCAGACTATACAATTAATAGTCAGACGATATAATCCAGGGTTCATTCTAAATTATTAGATCCTCCCCTTTTTCTTACTTAATAAATAGTAGTTGTTAGCTATTGACTTCCTACTGTTTTCATATTATAAGTACCAAATATCTCAGTTTCTTCCATACGATCGAGCCTATCGTTCACGTCCGAAACTTTTTGCTCCAAGGCAGCATTTTTTTCCTTGAGAGCCTGGTTCTCAGAAATCAGAGACTTCATAGTCTGTTCGAGAGACTGGGTGGCCAAGGCAGGAGTGGTATGTTGTATAATGGTTTAAATAATAAAGGAAAAGGTAAAAACAAAGATCAAGAAACAGTTTGGGCACTTTTTGAGACTGATCTTTATTTCAGTTTAAGTTGAAGTAAAAATTACTCTAATTGAAGGCAGGTATTTATATCTTATTGAGTGAGTGGCTTGATATCTTCTATTGTTATCGTTCTTCTAATATTCAGGTACTTTAGCAAGTGTTATCTATAATTATGATTATGAAAACTTTTCATTTGTTCTTTTGTATGTCTGTCATAGATTATCTTTTATTCTGGGAATTCCTCACTGAATTGAATAACGTTATTTTACGCGTTATTTCAATTATGTGAAAGATTAGCAATATTCCTGACATTAGATTGGACTTGGTTATTTTAGTTGATACTTCTTCTTATCAAAGAACTCTCATGAATACAATACATATTCTAAAAGAACATGTTTAATTGGAATTGATTATATGATCTTATTTAAATAAACTTGTATTTTATTTTATTTTAATTATGATCTTGTATTAAGACTTATATTTATTAATGTCAACTACAATCAGTTACTGTTCTACAACACCCCCATGCTTGACGGTTTGCTGTACATGTCGCGAGTTCAATTCCTCATGAGGTAGTTTCCATGCATAGGCCTTTCCATCGGATGCAAAACGATTTACTTTAGTCTCATCTGAGAATATGACTCGTTTCCAGTCGTCCACAGTCCGATGTTGGTGCGATTTGGCCCACTGAAGGCGTTTCATGATGTTTTGGCTACGTAGCAAAGGTTTTTGAGGCTTGACAAATGCTATAAAGCCAGCTTTTTTAAGAACGCGGCGCACTGTACTATCACTTAAAGATATCCCAAATTCTTCTTTTAGAGCTTTTTGGATCTCTACAGCATTATTTTTTCTTCCTAAGGTGACTAATCTCCGGATGTAGTTCACCATGCGTTGACTAATTAGAGATGGCCGACCAGCTTCATTAACATTTCCACTCATCTTAAGAGATGAGCGGTACTTCTGAACAGTGGTACGACTAACGCCAACTTGTTTCGCTACTTTGCTGTTTGACTTCTTGGATCTCAGCAATGAGTAGATGCTGTTTACTTTGTCATTTGAAATTGCACGCATGTCGGATCTGCAATGGTATAATGTCTTAATGGCGTGCTGCAATTTAACAAAAAAACACTTACATGTAAATGATATTACGATGAAAGAAGAAAGAGAGGAAAAAAATATAAAAAATTTATTATTAAGCCACATTTTTGTGACTATATTATGTTATTTATAAATGCCGTCAAAATTGGTCGCATGTACCGTCGGACTTTGAGGGCCCATTATTACCAGTATATTGGGTCTACGGTAATGTCTGTGTTACCATATGATTATCCAGAGTTTGCTCTTTCGAATGATGTATATATTATTGTAATACGCCAAGAAATGAAGTAGAAGGTAGTCTGTATAGGCAAAATATGAAAACATGCGACCAATTTTGACGGCCACTGTATAGTACTTGTCTAGCCTTCCTTCAATTTTCCTCATATCTCTCCCGTTTGCTTTCAGATTTCACAGTATATTAGTGAGCTTTAGTATCTCTTAAAAAGTTTATAAACCAATGCTTATTTTGTATTTCCCATTGAATTCTCCCTTTTGTTTTCACCCTATTCACCATGGCAAAGTACTTGCCTTATATGATTAAGAAAATAAGCAACTGTAAAAACAAAGCTCTGAGATTTCGAATACACTTAGTTCGTACGGCAGCGGATCTTTTTAGGGTAGCAAGAATCTCCAAATGGACAATCAACAGGATAAGAAAGGAAGAAAAGAACATCAAGGCTTGTGACCGTGGTGGTCGACCGGTCGTAGTCAGCAAAATAACTAATGCAATCATCCGCCTAAAGTTTCGACAAGGACCTTTACGCACAGATTCTGATGCTCAGCTCTTTTTGAGGTCCTTAGGATACAGTATTAGCAAACTGTCAGTCAGAAGGCACTGTAGGAAGCTAGGTTTTGAGTCTGGAACTAAGGAATCGAAGATTTTCATTAGCTGTATAAGCCGGAAAAAGCGATGAAAGTGGTATCACGACAAACCATCACATACTATGGAGGGCTGGAAGCCCATCATATTTAGCAATGAAAAAAACATGAATGTTATGAGTGCAGATAGTATACACTAATATTGAAAGTAAGTCGAGCAACCTTAGCGATCTTTTTACGGTGATCAAACAATGAAGCATGTTGGTTGCTCTGTTACATCTTTAGGCTGTATTAGATATTGAGGACCAGGATGTTTGCGTCAAGTATACGATGCTGTAATAAAGTCATAGGTATACACATGTATTTCGCTTACTACATGCCGCAAAAGCCTAGGGTATAGTGGTCTAAGATATCGTAATCTCTCGTTTCAGCATGACAATGACACAAAGCACAAGCCAAGGCATGCCACAAACTCAATATTTGATAACAGGGCTTCTGTGCTAAGGCGTTAGTTGCAACTAATCCCGGCCTAATTCTTCTTAAGCATACTCGGTGGCAATTGAAGGCAAAGCTATGACGATACGACACTGGACCAAAAAGGGTAGATTATCTTTGGAAAAGAATAGTTAAAGAGTTGGGCTCTTTTACTGAAAGTGATATACACGTATACCACTAGCATATGCCAAGAAGAATATTCGATGATATCAAGAGATGAGATGATTATACAAAGTCTTAGATTTTAGACACTTTTGCGGTTTTTAGAAAATATAAAATTTTATAAATAAAAAGCATGTTCCTCGCTCAGTTTTAGCAATGTCATGCTAAGAATACACATAAATTACAATGGCCAGTATATCTTCCTTCTAATATAGTTTCATGACTATCGCAATTATCGTGAGCAAGTAATAGTGGTTAAAAGCTAAAAAAAGTTTTGTGCACCAGTTTTGTCCGCTACTGTATTGAGAATCGTTTTTGTTTAATATAATAATTAGTATTACTAATATCTTATATATTATTTAATTTTTATTTTTTTTTCAAAATGTAAACTTCAAAACAAAACATATGCAATTTTTTAAAATGTAACTTTTTCTGATCTATACTTAATTTAAAATGGTTTTTAATAATCTTAAAATATATAAAATTGTTAAAATAAAACAATTAACTATAATCCATTATATATTTAAGACTATTATTATTTCAACTTTTTACAAAATTTCTAAAATTGGAGCATTTTTTTATAAAATTTGTTCTTTTGAAAATTAATTAGTTTTTAATAACTATAACTATATTATTATTTTCAAAATTTCAATGAAACTAAAACATTTCTCATTATTCAAGTTCAATACTAAAATTGACCTTGAACTCACTTCGGTCCCTGAATAATTTTATTTCCTATATAAAGGCGTAGTTTGATTAAATGGGTTCTCTCTCTCGTCTTGAAGTCTAATAAAGAGGTTACATAGAGACTCATTCACTAGTTTTCAAGTACTATCTCCTTTTAATTCTCAAATTTTTATCTGCAAATATCTCAGATACCAAGTTCTAACAGTATTTCTTTACCTTTGTTGTTATACTACTTTTACCTAAAACCCCCTATCCTAAACAGTTATTACCAAGTCTTATATACGTAAGCAGATTGTTAATGGTACCCTCAAGACTGCAAAGGCTGTTCATAAGTATCTAGTATGTACTGGCCACACTATTAGTTACTCAGGCACCATTAATATTGTTTTGCCAAATATGAAATAGAAGACAAAAACCACAAAAAAAAATGTTTTGCCAAATATGAAATAGAAGATAAAAACTACAAAAAGACGATATTTGTGAAACTAAAGATTATATATGACTTTATTAATAAAAAATATTGAGGGTATTTATACTTTTTGAATGTCTGGGTCTTTACCGCTATTTCAATTGATCGGTTAAAAGAATGATATGGAATATAAGGAAGGATAGTGGATAATCAATAGCCGCTGTCTACTTGACGAATCAAGGGACAATGAAGTAATTAAACTATTGATCTAACGATAATTATAGAATAGGATTGAACTGCCGTTGTTGTAATCAGGTTCCGATATAGTCTTTTAGAACGCTGGTAGGACAACAGGGCAAGATTGGCTATTGCAGAATTCTCACGTTTATTAATAGAGATCTGGTTAGACTATAATTCTGTAGTATCCAAGTTTATCCATGAATGTTCACTTTATTAGTTGTGTGGATACAACAAATATTATGAAAAGCATGAACTTCCATGCTAAGATAAAGGTAAAAAAGCCTTTATTGACTAAGGTTCAGAAAGCAAGACGACTAGCATGGGCGGAAGAGCATAAAAGCTGGCCAAGCGACGACTGGAGACGCATGGTATTCAGTGACGAAACAAAAGTTAATGTTTATGGCTCAGATGGTTGCAAGTACTATTGGAGTCGACCAGATGATAAACTTCAACCCCATCATCTCGACTTAACAGTTAAAGGAGGGGACGGTAGCATTATGATATGGGGTTGTATTACCTATAACGGACCTGGTTATGCATGCTGGATTAGTGAAGGCACAATGAAGGCTTCTGATTACGTCGAAATACTTGGTACAACTCTTCTGGACAGCCTTGAGTACTACGGTTACCATCCTCAGGACATCTATTTTCAGCTGGATAACGATCCTAAACACACGGCTAAACTAGCTAGGCAATGGTTCAAGGACAATAACTTCAAGTGCGATCATACCTTCAACTGGTCTTCACAAAGTCCAGATCTAAACCCAATAGAGCACATCTGGCACCACCTTAAGTTCAAGTTAAGTGCCTATGATACTAAGGCAAAATGTGTGCATGAATTATGGAATCGTGTTGAAAAAGAATGGTCTATTTTTACAGCAGCAGACTGTAGGAGATACATAGATAGTATGCCTGATCGTTGTAGAGCTGTATTTGCTGCGAAAGGCGGTCATACAAGATATTAATAAAATAATGCACATAGTGGAAAAATGGTTCCTGATTTATCCAAGAATAAAAAGGAACAAGAGAGGATGAGACTCGATAAAGAGATTGTTTTATTTAATAAGAAAATTGTACTCTATTTATACTTTTCATACACTGACAATATTTCATGTCATGGATTAATAATTAATGAGTATGATATAGCTGATGACAAATAGATAAGGGTTACGTGTTCTCTCATTGTTGTATTTGTCATAGAATACTGTCAGGATTAATTATAGACCCGTACATAATATTAGAATCCCTTAACATTCTTTAGTTGAGAGCTTAATAAGTCGAGTTAATTCTTTTATTAAATTACATTCCTCATAATAGTATAAACACCCATAATCCTTTATTAAATAAACATCAGTCAATTATCAAGTATTATTCTCTCTATTAGACTGTCCGTCTATTCCTGTCTTTACTTATCTTTGTCTCGTTCTTATCAACTATCGTAAGTCCTATTTGCAGTTCACACCTTCAGCCCTTAACGCCACCTTCTCTTGTCCTCTTGTAGTTGTCTATCCAAGCTTCTTAGTTCCTGTCCGGTTCTTTCTCTCTCTCTCCTCTCTGGCTTGACAAAACAACTTCATTAAAAATACTCGTATACGATTGACTGCGGCTGACTGTGATTTAGTTCCTGGATTTAATATGGTTTAACCGTGCAATTACGCAGCATCTTATCCTTGATGAAGATTATCCGAATCAACCTGTAGCCTATCTATTGGATATATTTTACATGTAGCTTATTAATACTGTTTTCATATCGAGTTATGAATGATGGATACATCATTCCTTCTTCTTGTTCTTCGTCATAGTCTGCGAGAATCCTGGATGCTGCGTTCTCCTTAGGACTTCATACTTCAGCAGTACCAAAACATGTTGCAAAAGAATCTGGGGGGTTATTATATGTGGCGAGAATTCTGAATGCTGCGTCGTCCCTTGATAGGTCTTTATACTCCAGCAGTACCAAAGCTTATGACTAGGAATCGAGGGGAACTTTTTGGAAGTAGACAGTCTCCACCTTTTCGTGGTTACTTCCGTGAGTAAAAACTAATCGTTTTGAAACCAAGAGACTTAATAATGTAGTTTGTAAACGATTGAAAGTAATGTAAAATAAAAGGGAAACTTGACAATCGATGAGACTCTTGAACCTCTTTATTGAGTGAAGACAGGAGAGAGAGCTCATTAAATACAAACTACGAGTCACGTTACATATAATTTCTATGATTAAGTTACTAAATAACTTAGTCATGCTTTTTTTAGATAATTTTTTAGAAGAAAAAAAAATTATAAAATATTCATTTTCTAATTAATATTTTATTTATAGTAGTTGTTGTAAACATAGTTATTTTCTATAAGATATCAGTTGTATTAAAATAATAACGATACACAAAGATTAAACTATGATTGAACAATTCCACACTTTTCCAAATTTAGAACAATAAGATCAGTATTTGTCATCCTAGCGAGTCTAATCAATTGTCAACCCCAAAAGTAATTAGATCAAAGTTAATTGACTGGTTATTATTTCTATTGTTCAACTTCAGATGCATATATTAGAACATCGACAAGCTTTAGCTTAATCATTGGTTCTTCAGCACGACATTGTTGCCGAGTCTATATCTTTTATATCTACGCTCACAAAGAATATAAATAGATGCCAACTTTTTATCCATTAAACGGGGCTCTTTTGCAATATAAAGAAATCTGCAATAAAGAAGGATTTTAATTTTATATTGCTGCTATTGTTTTTTTGTTTAATTTTTTTATTTAATCTTACGATTAAAACATTTTTTAAAATTAATCATCCTTCTGGTTCTTACCCTGGTAAACTGCTATGGAAAGCCCTAAACAAGACAATCGACCCATGGAACAAGATCCATCTGATATGGAGATCGAACAAGCTAGTCAAGACCCTTCTCTTTCTGGTGATGGCTCTGAAGTAATCCCAAAAATAAATGCCAATGCGCATGAAATTACCTCTGATCATGATGACATTGATGCTGAAGTTTCAAAGCTCCTAAGGTATAAAAAGGAAGAATCTGCCCGACTGTATCAAAAACATATAATGGCTGGTGAAGAAGAACAAGCAGACTTGGCTTTCAACAAAATGAGAAAATATGGTGCACAGTTGCTTGCTCTCTCTGGGAAACTGGTTCCCCTTACGTCTACTCCTGTCAAGAAGGAAATTGGTTTGCGGTTGACACAAAATGACATTCCAAAATTCCAGCTTACCTCTTGGCCTGATATCCCATTTCCTGGTGAGAAATGTTATGAATCTGTCGAACACTTTTTGCGGTCCTTTGAAAAGGTGATTTATTCTGCTGCTTTGGACATACAGGAGGTTTGGCGCCGGTATCTCCCTGTTTCGTTGGCTTTTGACCACGATGACTGGGTCGAAAAGGATCTGAAAAGGTGTGATACATGGACCTCAGCTAGAATTGTCTTTACGAACAAATTCCTGACTGACAATGCTAGAACAGATGCGATGCATCGTCTATTTACAATGACCATGAATAAACATGAATCTATCTCTTCGTATATGACCCGTTTTTTAAGCACTTGTATTGAGGCTGGGGCGAATAAAAATGATCCAATGGTGGCTGCTAGATTTAAAGCATCATTCTCTGAACCTGTTCTAGAGAAGTGTAAGACAGCTTTTGTTCTAAAAGAAAATAAGAACGTACCATGGACTGTAGAGAGAGCTGCTGAAATAGCAAGAAATTTATTAGGTGATGATCCAAGGACATACACCAGCTCATCCTACGCCAATATCGCCAGTGGTAGTAAAAGAATTCACACAAATGCTGGTCCTTTTAGTATTCCAAAAAGAAACAAAGGTCATGGTTCGTCTGGTGCTTTCTTTTGCTCAAGACATGGTGGTTCAAATGCAAATCACAATGAAGATGATTGCTTTAGTAAAACGAACAAAAAAAATGATGCTGCGTCGACCGTAAAAAATAAATATTATGGCAACAAAAATTTTCCTCAAAAGGCAAGCACTAGTAAACCCTGCCGCTATTGTGGTAGAAGTTGGTCCCATGGCCATCAATGCCAAGAATATGCAGACTTTAAAAGAAAACTTCATGTCGACCCAAAGAAACCAAGAGATTCGGACAAGTCAATCTATGCCATTGTTCGTACTACAAATGATGAAAATGACGATGATCATGATATGACAGAAGCTGAAAATCATGCATATGACTGTAAGGCATTATGAAATAAAATAACTGAAGATGAAGATACTAATCCTTTTAAACTTTTGACTCCTATATTAATAGAGGGCAAGAAATTAATTGGCAAGATTGACACTGGCAGTGATATCACTTGCATATCAAAAATTTGTTTGAATAATAAATTGAATATTGACAAAGTGAATTCTGTAAATGGTTCTTTAAATTTTTTGTCTTCAGATAATAATTGTAAACGAATTGGACAAACCGATCCTCTCACTTTAACTTATATGAATAACATCTCTTTTAAACATTCTTTTGAAGTTGTAAATTTTAATGAGACAATGACACAAGAATTTGATGTCTTGCTTGGAACTGATGTTCTTGGAAAGATGAATATCGGTCTTACTGGAGTAGCATACAAGTACCCAGGTAATGAAGATGATTATTCAAATAGATTAAAGGAAGACGCACAATTTCTTAATATGAATTTTGATGCCAATAATGAGATTGAACCTAACAACTCACCCTATGGTACCGAAGATCAACAAAAGCAATTCATAGCTTATATCCAGAATGCAATTGATGACAATCAAAATATTCCTGCTGGATCTTTCTGCACAGTACCAGAATCTGTAGTAGAATTACCAATGGAAAAGGGAGCAAAGTCCTTTAAGAGACAATATCCGATTGCTCACCGACAAATGCCTGAATTAGAAGAGCAAATAAATGAATGGTTAAAAGCAGGTATCATTAAAGAGAACCGCGCTAACACATCCTTTAATAGTCCTTTATTAATGGTACCAAAGAAAGATGAGAACAATGAGATAACGAGCCACAGAGTATGTTTAGATGTTCGTGGTATCAACAAACTAATCCCTGATGTCGTTTATCCTGTTCCAAAAATAAGAAGCATATTTGACAACTTAGCTGGTGGTGAAGTGTTCACTAAGATTGACTTGAAAAACGCATACAATAGTTTCCTTGTAGCCCCTAAAGATCAACACAAACTCTCCTTCCAATTTAAGAATCGAACATATACCTTTCAAGGATGTTGTTTCGGTCTAAAGACAGTTACTGCAATATTCTGTAAAGTGATGAAAATACTCTTCGCGGATATGGATTTCATTGAAACCTATGTTGATGACTGTGTAATCAAAGGAACAGCTGATAATCATGCTTCAAACGTAAAAAAGGTGATTGAACGATTAACTTCCGTCAACCTAAAAATCAATGTAAAGAAGTGCAGTTGGTATCAACGATCAATTTATCTTTTAGGATTTGTAGTTGAGAGTGGTGGTATCATCAAAGTAGATCCACGCCGCCTAACAAACATCGATAGTTGGCCTATACCACGCAATAAAAAAGAAGTGATGCGATTAATGGGTATTGTATCATATATGAGAGACTTTATACCTTTAATCTCTCGTGTAGCTGCACCTATCGACAGACTTCGTAATGATCCTGATGTACAAAACAACTGGACCCAAGAACACACTGATGCATTCATTGCTTTAAAAGAGATTCTAAAGTCAAAGACACTGTTGCACACTCCAGACTTGTCAAAGAAATTCTACGTGGCTACTGATGCCTCACAATATGGTGTTGGTGCAGTATTGACCCAAAGAGATGAGCTGAATAGAACTTTACACATTGCATTTGCATCCAAATCTTTGTCACCCTCTCAACGTAAGTGGAATACAACTAAACGTGAACTGTACGCGGTAGTGTTTGCACTAGAAAAATATCGTGAGTTTTTATGGGGAAATAAATTTGAATTACGTACTGACCATAAGGCTTTAATGTATTTACATACCCAAGAACAAGCAAACCCTATGATGATAGGCTGGTTAGAAACTTTACTAGATTTCAACTTTGATGTAATTCACATACAAGGAATTCTCAATCAATTACCAGACTTACTCTCTAGACTTTATGAACCTTGCTTGAATAATGAGTTCATGCTGGGAGGGGGTGATGCTTCGCAAAAAGAAAATAAAAAAGAAAAAAAGGAAATTAAAAATAAAAATCAAAATAAAATAAAAGTTAAAAGACAGACAAACTCTACAGCAAAGAGACACAACTTGATCTATAGTCAGGACAAGAAACTAAATGTGCTAGCTGTGAAAATAAAAAATAAAAAGTTTGCTAATAATCCCACAACTGACTATATGACTCCTCCACCTGAGAAGAGAGCACGTCTACTTGAAGATGCTCATACCTTCGGACACTTCGGTAGTACGAGTATTGTGGAGCAGTTACATTCACAAGGACTTCATTGGAATAATATTTATAAAGATGCTACTGAGACAATCAAATCATGTATTGAATGCCAGAGACACAATATAAGCAAGAAAGGTTATCATCCTTTAAAGAATATTCTTGCATATCTACCATTTGACCATATTGGAATTGATCTTTTAGGACCTTTACCTGTTACGGCAAATGAAAATGTCTATGTCCTTGTGATGATAGATGTATGTACCAGGTACATCATACTGCGTCCACTAAAAAATAAACAAAGTGACACTGTAGCAAAAGAATTAATAAAAATCTTTGGTGACTATGGCATACCTAAAATCATTCAAAGTGATAACGGCAGAGAGTTTAAGAATAGCCTCATGCACTCATTATCCAAGCACCTAGGAATAGATCGCAGATACAGTACAGCCTTTCACAGTCGAGGTAATGGCGTGAGCGAGAGCGCTGTAAAGACGACATTAAACACTATAAGAAAAATGGTTAATTCTAACAGCAATGATTGGGATGATGTATTACCAATTGTCCAACTAGCGTCGAATTATAAAATAAGACACCGTTCAAAGAGTGCTCCATTTTCCTTGATGTTTGCTCGAAGACTTAATAGCTTTGAGGATTACGGTGATCAGAGTATAGCTGATAAGATTCCTAATAGACCTGTTACAGAACAAGAGCTAATTGAGAGAACTGATCGCATGTACCAGATTGTGTTTCCTGCCATTCGTGAAAGAACACAGAAGATCATAGAGGAAGCAAGCAAGAGGTTCAATGACAAAAATATGATCATAGATCTTCCGAAGGATACTGCAGTTATGGTTAGATTACCAGGACGGACTAGTAAGCTGTCACCTCTTTATGAAGGGCCTTACATTGTCGTTCGAAAAACTCAAGGTGGTTCCTATGTCTTAAAAGATGAGCAAAATGAACTGTTACATCGTGAATATGTCCCATCAGAACTCAAGATAGTCTCTATTGACGAAACAGCTATAGAAGATACATACTATGAAGTTGAGGATATTAGAGATCACAGAGGCGGTCCAGGACAAAGAGAATACCTTGTAAAATGGGCTGGTTATGGTGAAAGAGAGAATACGTGGGAAAAAGCATCATCCTTCTCCAGCACAGTACCCATTGATAAATATTGGCTTAAGAGAAAAGAGTTGAAGGAATTAGAGCAAGCACGAAAGCAAAAGATGATAGCTAATGAAAAAGATTACACTAAAAAGACTTCTGCTAGACCTAATGTGACTGAAGAAAACAAGAACCATAAAAGAAAGGACATGGTACAAGATAGCACAGTCCTTAGAAAAAGTAAAAGAATAAGAAACAATAGAAACTAAAAAAAAAAAAAAAAAAAAAAAAAAGTTCATGTAGCAGAGCGGCCGCTGACTTCATAAACTTGCTGAGCATCAAGATACATAAATTAACCAATAAGAAAATAACATTTAGTATCTGCATGAATGCCGACCTGACTATTGTCAAGTCTGGGGGAGGATAATGTTGTAAACATAGTTATTTTCTATAAGATATCAGTTGTATTAAAATAAATAACGATACACAAAGATTAAACTATGATTGAACAATTCCACACTTTTCCAAATTTAGAACAATAAGATCAGTATTTGTCATCCTAGCGAGTCTAATCAATTGTCAACCCCAAAAGTAATTAGATCAAAGTTAATTGACTGGTTATTATTTCTATTGTTCAACTTCAGATGCATATATTAGAACATCGACAAGCTTTAGCTTAATCATTGGTTCTTCAGCACGACATTGTTGCCGAGTCTATATCTTTTATATCTACGCTCACAAAGAATATAAATAGATGCCAACTTTTTATCCATTAAACGGGGCTCTTTTGCAATATAAAGAAATCTGCAATAAAGAAGGATTTTAATTTTATATTGCTGCTATTGTTTTTTTGTTTAATTTTTTTATTTAATCTTACGATTAAAACAGTAGTATAATAAATAAAAACAAATTAACATTGATTATAGATACAAAATTATTTACAAAAAAATTATTAATTACAAATTATAATTTAATATCTTAATTTTGTATTTTTAACATGCTTTATTTTCTTCCATAATCTATATTTAATTTAATAACGAATTTAAATATTAAAACTTTCATCATATATTCTTATTTTGTGACGTCACTCTACGTCTTAGTTTATAAAATTAATAATTGAGGAACCGAAGTTGCACAATGTAAATTACTGTTTAGGATAGGGGGGTTTTAGGTAAAAGTAGTATAACAACAAAGATAAAGAAATACTGTTAGAACTTGGTATCTCTTTATTAAGTTTAGATAACTAAGATTGAATATTCAAAATAATTCTAAATGTAAAAAGTGAGAGTATTTATAGACATGATACGGATAAAGAATTAGGACAGATTTATGATCAACTCGACAGAATAGATGATTACTATTTCTAATTATTAGTTTAGCCTGTTCCTAGCTTGTATTGTCAATTATGCTATTGGGATGGTTTCAGATAGCTCTGGATGTAGGACTATTTAAGGAGACAGTACGGATGAATATAAAATCCTCTAGTTCCGTGATTGGATATTACGGCTAATAATAATATCTCAGTTAGGATAAATGTTTTCATGATTAATGATGATCCGGTAAGAAATTGTCATTCCTTATTCAACATGCTCATATCATCAATAAACTATATTACAACCATGTCATATTATTTGACTATGTGAAGTTAATATGAATAAAGCTTAATATAAAAATCTAATCAAGGTCTTTTATTGATCTGTGTTGGGAATAATGTTATAAATGATTCCAAGCTATGTCAACATATTATTTAGGATCATATTAGATTCCTTTTACTAAAATAAAGTGACTATAATCTTATGTATTCTTAACAATTACTAAAGTTGTTTATGAGTACTGATGGCTATAGAACACGTAGTGTTATATAGAGGTAGCTTTAAATTATATGACATGGAGATCTTGAGTAATCTCACACGACATTTGAGTATTTAATAAGGAAAATACGACATAGTTTACATCTGATATTTATTAATAAATCTGTATTTTGTTATGTTCTGGTAAAGTAAAAGAAATAACAAAGATAAACCAAAAGAATACTTTTTGAGACTGAACTTTATTTTAGACAATCTTAATTGTTAAGAAGAAATCATTATAAAGTCTACTATTTATATTCTTCTATCAGTTGGCGGGTAAATGAGTAGTTATGAGCGTAGATCCAATCATTGACACGTTTGATTGAAGAATGATCACTGAATCGATTATGAAAATTTTTAATTCGTTGTTTTATAGATCTTATTGTTCTTTAACTGATCTGGGAGAGTTGTCCCGTCTGTTATAGGTAGACATAATAAAATAATAAATTATGCTATAAACCAAACATCTCCAACACTAGCATAGTTGAATCATAAAGATCTGACGATGAATTATATCATAAAGAGTAATGAGTGTCTTGCATATATAATACCAACTTGTTATAGTAATGAGTCTTTGCATAATCTCTTTTATAATCCAATGTATTAAGTTGCATTGAGACTATGTATGTCAGAATAGAATATTGTTTTTTCTTGCATAGTAACTTTATTGATCTAAACGAATGATTGAGAAATAATCCTATCGATAATCCGATTGGTGCCTTAATAGCTCCTGTTGTCTCCATTATTAGGTTTCAGTCTTTCTGTACTTATTTAGTAACCGAGTTTACTCAAACCCAATAACCATTCAGGAACAAAATACAAGTGCCGTCTTAAACAACGATTCCATGGATGACTATTTATAAATGCAACACTAGTAGCTTAGAACAACGATTTATAATATAATTATACAAGATAAGATTCCATGGAACAAGATATGATGACAATGCCCCAATCCAGAATGAAACATCAAGAAAGAACCAATTGATTTAACTCAATCGTCCCCATGAATTATCATTCAAAAGAATATAAATATTCCACCTAAATCCTGATTGAAAAAAGAACTTTGAACTTGGATATAATCAAGAATAAAAAGTATCTCAAAGTAATTATCGTTTTGGTGCTTTTTTATTTCTTTTTATCTTCGTTTATTACACCGTCTTCATTGAGAGGAAAGATATATTTATATGAAATGCCTCCAGTCAGATCAAAGTTGACTAGGTACCTGATCCCTTATTATTCATTTACAGAAATGATGAATAGTAAAGATCATGACTTATTTAGTATTCATGTTTACTTTATAGAATGAATCGAATAGTGATAGTTTTATATAAAAAGAAGAAGAATATATTTTATTTAATAAAGATTTAAATTATTATCTTTTATCAATTTTAATATACTTCTTTTAGTTGTGATTATTCAATGTCCGTTATGATCAGACTCTGTTCTACAACATATTTAAACTCTTTAATTTCTTTTATCTCCTATCTTATTCGCGTTAATTGAGAAAAGCTGTTGTTTTGTTTCTGAAGAGTTATAAAGATTAGTATCTGTTTTGTTCACAAAAATAAAAATGGGGAGTTCAATAGGACCCCAAAATTATATATGATTTTATTTAATACTATATGTCCAGAGCTTACATACTTTTCACAGTGTAGATATTAATACATGTACTATGCGGATGGCGAAATGCCCACAGCCTTATGCAGATGGCTAAATGCTATATTCTATTATGCAAATCTTTATATAATTAAATATAAGCACTTGCTCCTCATTCACCAGTCTATTTTGGTAGATCTACATACATATTAATAAGTCTACATTTCCATATACTCACATTATTAATCGTTAATAATGTTTGATCGCTATACGATGATTATCTTTGGAGCACAACAAAAGATATGAGGACAGCATTGACGAAGGGATATGTAGATGAACATCTGAAGAAGATGAATTACGTTTGAGCAGAAGTAAAGCACTGGAAATCCACTAGATGAGCAATTATAAATAAGAATAAAAAAAGAAGTAAAAAAAGATAGCAATAACATTTGTTTGTATTTTCAGGTTTGAAATTTATTAAAGTATACTAAGATGTACCAAAAGGATATGTTCACTCCATTAAAATCGCGTACGCTTTCCTCAAAAGTAAAATTATTATATGGATTGATTTTTGTTACAGATGATGTATCAATCATTCATAACTCGATATGAAAACAGTATTAATAAGCTACATGTAAAATATATCCAATAGATAGGCTACAGGTTGATTCGGATAATCTTCATCAAGGATAAGATGCTGCGTAATTGCACGGTTAAACCATATTAAATCCAGGAACTAAATCACAGTCAGCCGCAATCAATCGTATACGAGTATTCAATGACAAATATAACAATAGAAGAACACGTAACCCTTATCTATTTGTCATCAGCTATATCTTACTCATTAATTATTAATCCATGACATGAAATATTGTCAGTGTATGAAAAGTATAAATAGAGTACAATTTTCTTATTAAATAAAACAATCTCTTTATCGAGTCTCGTCCTCTCTTGTTCCTTTTTATTCTCTTGGATAAATCAAAAGAAAAAATGCAATTTCATTCCAAAAAAGTATCAGATTACACTTTAATCGTGACAAGTAAAAAAAAAGAGTAAGCACAAGAAACGAACTTCTCATTGTTGGAAATAATGTTACGCTTATATTGTTGGTTTTCATATCCTACTCTACGTTTGCTTTCTGACAATTGTACTGATTCAACATTCAATCAGCCAAAGATTATTTCAAATATACATATGTACATCACTGCTATTTTTTTAATATCCATAATAGATAACTATCACGTTTCTTGTACTCGGTAAATGGCGCTGTATCTAAAGGTTGCAGTGCTAGTCTATCGTATGAGCTGAACTTGAATGTTTTATTAACACATTTTATGATTGCAGGCCAAAGTTTTTTATCCTGATGCAATCTTATTCGTGGTCTCATGAATAAATATTTTGAGCACATTCAATACAAATCTACGTATGACAAAAATGCTGTGAACAGAAGCTGTTTTATTAAACATTTGAGTGATGTGAGCCATAGAACTGAAGAGTATAAGCTGTTTGGCGTTTGGGCATTAGCAAAAATGTATAATCATTCTCGCTATTCAAGTATGAATAATGCTCTTTTTTGTTCCATGTATAAGGTGAATCTCGATAACCCCAAACACTGACTGATGTCCATTCATTGACAATCGCAGACGCCATTAACTTTCTATAACAATAATAATATTGTCGTTAGTAATGGCACTTTAGTAGAAAACGTACCCTTTACCTAACATTCATCATTATGTTTTGAATACAAGTTGTTGGTATAAATCCTTTCCATTTGATCAAAGTACCTGTTTGACTACTTAAAAGAGTTGAAGGTGTTCTATAGACAGATACGAATGGATCAACAGCTTTTGTTGTTATTTTAATTCTATTGGACTTCATATAAGCTAAACCAATCCATTCCACTGCATCTAATACATGTTTATCCCAATTTTCCTTTGGTTGACTATTTATTGAATGATTGATGTTTTCAAAATCTGGGATTTGAACATCTGTCAATGTTTCAAATTGTGGTTCGATATCTATTTTTGTCACTTTTGTCACTTGTGTTGGCCATTGAATATCTACTGCTATTCCTGTCACTGCTATAAAGTAAGCAATCGACTGCCTTTATTTTTTTTCTTCCTCAAATCTTACATTTATCTACAGCAGCGAATACAAATTTGAATGATTCTGTTAAAGTATTTTCAAGACACCATTTTAATCTGTTAAATTGATTGCTTTCAGGATAAAAGTGCTTATCTTTTAAAGAAATGTTTACAACTACAGTGACAAAAGTTAAATCGCATTCCCCCCCATCAATATCAATTTACTATATTTATTATGCTTCATGGATGCTTTTGATCTGTGTTGTACTTGAATACCAAATTTTTCATAAGTATCTTTTGTTAAACTTAGTGAAAGGTTCCCGGCTGAATCAAGTACTATAACATTATCCGTATTTAAGTCAGTGTCTATACTATGCATCATGAGCTGCTATTGATCTATTCCTTAAATTAGTAAAAATAATGGATACGCGTATATTCTTGTTTTACCTGATTGAATAAAAGTTGCGAAAAAGTTTGAATCCAAAAGAATATGAAGTGGTGCTTCCACTTGATAGTAAAAGCCAATTTGCTGACCAAAGTGTTCAGTTGCTAAATTAACAGAACATGTTGGTAAGAATACGGTCAACTAAAATGTAATTTATTAAGGCTCAAGTTGTGCAAAGAGGCATATTTAAATTTACTGTTTGATTAAATGGATGTGAATCTACAATGTTTTTCCAAATAGTTTCATGTTTTGATAAATCAATATAGTTTAAATCCGTATAGGACTTCAATGGTTCATCATTTGAAATATAAGTATTTTGGCTCATAAAAAAAAAAAAAAAAAAAGTTGAATCAAAGCCACGCCTTTAACCAGAAATGAAAAATTGCGTCTCCTAAAGCGTGAAATCAAAAGCATTTCTTTAAGAATAAACTTTATATTAAACTAAAAAATAAGATAAAAAGGGACAATGAATTATGTGATGGTGCACATTTTATCATAATTGCTAGATGGCAATCCATCATATCCTAATGGAATCAACATCAATAGAACGTCTGGCATCAGTTAAGAACCATACCTTTTGCTTGAAATGCTCTCTTATATAGTTATAAGCAAAATGGTACAAAAACAACTACTGTCTTCATTTATAATTACAAATATGCAAAAAAATATTTGGCGTAAACTATACAACATTCTTAAAGCTTAAGGTAATAATAACAATAAAAAAAAAGAAGCTTCTTAATAGCAGGCGTGAAACTAATTCATTAAAATAAACTCCTTTAAGAATACATACAGGTGCCTAAACGAATCAAAAAGGAGGGAATGAACACTAAATAAATTTTAATCTCAGATAAATAAACACCACTGTTTTCTTTTTTCTCTTTTTTTTCTTTTTCTTTACTTTTTGTACATAGAATACATTATGCATATTGAAATAGCCCAAGCAGTTGAATTTCTTGGTAGACTTTTACAATCAAAAGTGGATCAAGAATCAATAAACAGCTTTAAAGAAAAATTGACTGAACTTTTAAAGATTCGTTTTAAAAACCATTGGGATCCTCAACAACCCTACAAAGGAAATGGTTATAGAGCCATTTCTAACTTTAACGGACAACTGGATCCTATTCTAACTTTGGGTAAATTAAATATTTATACATATGTATAATAGAAATTTACTTAATAATATTGAACCTTTTATAGCTTCTACTCAAGTAGCCATTCAACCTTCATGTATTTTTGCTCATTTACCTCGTGAATTCGTATTATGGATTGATCCTTTCTCGGTCTCTTATCGTGTAGGAGACCATGGCAACATTATGACATTGTTTGAAGATCGTTCTCGTGGTAGAATAACATTTAAAGTAGACAACAACAATACAATCAGCCCTAGTAATTCACCTTTATTACCTTATGTTCAACCAAGAATATCAACGCCTATTCGCATCTCACCACCCAATAGTCCAGATAATAACTCTGTAAATATTTCAAGTAAAAAAGAAAATCAAGATAGTAAAGGATTGGTACTTGCCAATTAACCCTCCCAAAAATAAAATTTTGTAAATGCTCTCTCTCTCTTTATTATTAAAAACTACCTCTTCGTTGTAAATGTTCTTTAGCCGATGTACGTAAAGTTTGGTTAGGTGGATTCTAAACATCAAACAATGTAAATATTAAAATGGCCCTTTTTTTTTTCTTTACATTTCTTGATTCTTTTTCTGCTATTCTTTCTAAAGGTATAAAAATTAACAAGTACAAGCTTGTGATGCTAGAGATTATGTACAAAACATGTTTCTATAAGGGAAATGTAAGAATTTTCTTTCCAAAAATAATTGTAAATTTACTTGTAAAATACAATGAAGAAGTTGATTTGAAGCAGTCAAATAACCTAACCAAAAAGTCAAGCATAAGATGCCGAAAAATTTAAGCATGCAATCTTTAGGAAAGAAAGAAAAAGATATTTGAATACCCGACAAACTTAACAATTTTTTTGCCAATGATAAACATTGTTTTCTTGCAGCCAATAAACTATTAGATAGTTCTAGTATTAGCTTTCGGATATTCAAAATTCCTTTGTTTGATCTTTGCTTAATTTACTGGCTTCTCTTGATCCAATCCTTTGGTTGCCCCAGGACGAGAAACGATCGTGGCTGTACATAAAATGGGAGATTTGGATGGCTTCCTAGTAGAAAACCAAGTCTTTGTTCACTTCAAACAATTCAGACGCTCATGAAAAAAGCATGCAACCCATTGCCTCAGTACACAGCCGACTACAGATGCCTAATAATATTGAAGATCCTTATCTTTGAAATCTTTTACAAAGATTACTCTTTCAATTCATGAGACTTCCTCTCAAATATTCTTTTGATCAACCATGTGTTCTATCCTATTTGAACTAGATCATTTTAATCATCATATAGGCCTTCACAAGATCAGCTTTTGAATTGGTTCTCAACAAAATTATAATGCCATCTTCCACTGATTGTTCTCTTGACCTCTTTTTTATCCTTGGTTTCAAAAATATCTTTTATTTCTCTTGTAATTGATCTGGTATAGATCAACATATGTAAAAAGCATCAAAGGTTTATTGGACTTTCAAACAAAAAACAAGTCCAGACGGCAAAGAAATTTGGCATTAAAAGCACTGTATGATTGGACGTGGACAATTAAGTTCTATTCTTTGAGTACAGTTTTGACAATCATTTCGTCAATTTTGTAGGATTGATCAAAGATCATCTTGGTAGTTTTGTCGTGGCTATTATCAAGAGAATGGACATTATGATTATATCGGATTGGTTTGTTTGCTCAACTATCTTCTTTTATTACCATTGCTGGCTTTCGATCGGGGTTCGTATTAGAGACTATGTACAACAAGAGGGTTATCATTATTGTTTTTTTTTTAATAAATAAAAAAATGTCCGTTTCAATCAATAACAACAAAGATCAGCAAATAGCAGCAGTTTTAGTTGTGGGCTTTCATCATGCTTTTGGTCCTATCGTAGAGTTTTGTACACCATCACCGCCTCAACAAAAAGAACAAGAAACACTTGGAAAATTAGAACTGCCTGAAGAATGGAGTTTTTTACCTTTTCTTGCATTACCAGGTAAAACGAATAAATTAGAAAAAGTATTTAAAATAGAGTGTTAAGTGAAGAAAATAAAAATAAAAAATAAAAACATTAGACGGTGCACATCAAAAGGATGAGGATTTTGCATATTTTCATTTACCACCAGTCAAAGGTTGGTCAACGGCTGCTGAAACAACATTATTCGGCATATCTTGTAATAGACAGATTGCTTCCAAGGTTTATAAAGATAATAAGGAAATATAATGTTAAATTGATAGATTTCTATTTAAAAAAGGATTTGTTGGTGAAAACACCAGATGTGACAAGAGTAATTGTACAAAAAGCTGTTGTTGTTTTGGCAAAACAAGTAAGATAGCTAAATGATATGAGGATTTATAATAACCATTTATTAGCCAATATTTGGACCACTCAAAGAGAAATTAGCCATGACGACAGCAGCTTGGTTTAATCAAAGAGACTTTACGAATTTAGGGTTACTTGATGTAGGATAGGATTAATATGTGATGATGATGAGTTGACTTTATTTTAGAATCTTTATGAAGATTTAAATAGAAGTTTTTGTGGGCAAATTGAGGACTCAACACTATATATGGGTACTTCATTAAGAGAACTAGTATACAAGTTTAAATCAAAGACGCTGATGTTGTTGAAATTATTATTGCTTGAAAAAAGAGTAAGGTTGAATGGTTTAGGTTAGATATTAACTAAAGTAGATTTTGTTTTATGGATACCCTGTAGAAAGACTGTGTACATTTCAATACTCACTTATATCCTTAATACCTGGTTTATTAAGAAACCTAAAGGATTCTGGAAGTCCTGATCTGGATACGATTCAATTGACGATGGCAGGTGGATTATCAGATGGAACAAAAGAAAGCTTATTGAAATATGCTGGTTTACCTCTACATCTCTTTGCCAAGGTAACCTGATCACTATAGCAACTGAATACTGACAGTAACTAGGGATCATTCTTTCAACCTTATTTACCTTTACAACAAATCGACATGTTATCATCCGATCAGACAACATCTTATGTAGCAGGAACAACCAATCAAATATTCTTTCATCAAAAGAGTGATACAAAGATCGACGTCTTGGTGAATGTAGAGACGGGAACAATTGAATTTTATGATCAGAGACTGATTCCTGTTGTGAGTCATACGATTGCAGATAGGAAATGGATGGAAGGAATTGTGAAGGTGGTATATGATGGTTGGAATGAAGATGGTATGAAAACAAAGGGCGAAGAAAGATGTATCTGATAGAAATGAATAGGACATGTTTATGATGGTTCAGATGATTATTTAAGAGCGAGATTTGAAGGATATATTTTATCTCTTTTATCTAGTGTTAAACATGCTCAAGCACATCATCAATTGGATGACATGTTGTATATAAATAGAGAACAAGTGATTGAAGAAGAAGAAGAGCATAATTATTTATCAGATTATGGAATGAAATGGTTAAAGAATTGGATAAAAACAGATAATTTTAAGAAATGGAATGAATATACAGATTATGAGATATATGCTATTGTTGATCCAGGGTATGTTTGAAAAGTACAAGAACAGGTATTCATTTTATTCTAGACATCCTGGTATGGGTAATATTTCTATTATTGACCTTCAAAACACACTATCAAATCGATTACGTGATTTACAATTAAAACAAAATTTGGCTCCTATAAAGAATACTTTATCAAAGGCAATGTCTGGAAGTGCAAAGGTGATGTCAAGAGGTAGCACAAAGTTCATGAAAGGAATGGATTCATTTCTAAATGATAACGATACATCAGAAGGTCCTTCAACACAACAAGTAGGTAAACTCTTTTCAAATTTTTCATCTTTTTGGTCAAAGAAAGCAAAAGAGTTTTCTAAAGTTATGGAGGTAAGTTGACTTATTCTTTTCTTTTCTTTTTCTCATCCTCTTTCAATAGGAAGCCGTTAACCCTTCAGATGTTGAACACAAGCGTACATCAAGAGTAATATCAACTAGAACAAGTGATGATGACAGCGGATCAGCTTTTGTTAATGTGGACTATCCAAATTCTACTAAAGAAAATGAAGAAAAGATAATGGATATTTAATAAACAGTCATTTCATCTGATAAGCGCGAGATTGGGTTGGTACAAATTAAAAAAGTAATCAATTGTTTGCCATTTTTAAAATGATGTATCCAACATTCATAACTCGATATATAAATAGTATTAATAAGCTACAAGTTAATTCGGATTGTTGTACGAAACATAAAATATGAGACAAAGGCTAAAATATACTTACAACTAAAGCAAACGCAACATCGATTTTAGGGGCAATATCTACAACTGGTTTAATCAATGTCAGTTTGAGAGTTCCAAAACGTATTAAAAAGAGAAAAATTGGACGTTCAACCGATAGTTATAGCATAGGAACAGTGACAGAGCATTATCTAAGCTTTTTAAAGGCCACTCTTGATGAAATGGACAAGTAACCAGAAATGAAGGGACATTACCTCATCATGGATGATGCTCCTATCCATAGCTCAATTAATATAGGAAAGTATATTCGCTCCCAAGGATGTCGATACGCATATCTTCCCCCGTACTCTCCTGAACTAAATCCGATTGAGCAGTTCTAGTCCGTTCTCAAAAGTAAAGTTAAGCGAAATAAGTTTCTGGAAAAAGAATCGCGAATGACTAGAATTAGTGAGGCCTACGATAGTTTATACTTAAGTGATCACAAAGACTTTGTTTACCATTCTGTCAAATGTTTTGATAAATGTTTAAACAAAGAAAAACTATGGTGATCTTTTTTTTTTTTGTGTGTAGGCTGTTCTTCTTTTTGTGCAGGCTGTTCTTTTTTTTTTTTGTCCTTTTTTGTCACAATGGTGACCATCTCCAGGGAACAAGCAATATACATGTTTTATTGCGAATCATACAATGAATTGAACGTCGTTAAGTTTTCAAAGCTGATTGACGATATGAACAATATCGAAATCGGTTACTCAGACGATCTGATAGAGCCAATGCTAGTCTCTCTCAAATCACTCTACGTTAATCCCTTAAGCGCCATCAATATCCTGCTTTTGTGAAAGATTTTGAAAGGAATGGATGTAACGACATGCAAGCCAATAGATAAGAGAAGAGTACACTAGAGAAACCTTTTGTCATAATTTTTATTCATAACTCATAAATTTTGAACATAATAAAACCTTTGATTATAAGAACTTTGTGCTGTTTCAGTATTCCTACATTGATCGTTGGCATGGTTTCTTCTTACAGTAAAATTTTTTCAATGTTTCTGGTTTATTCAATAATTCATTACGGTCATAGGCATGAATGATGTTGTTGGATGGTATGTTGTCGATAATGATTTTTTTAAGATTTGGATGCTGTCTATTTAAGATAATTGGTAGAGAACTTTTTTTTCATAAGGTCTCAAACCATCTGCTTACATCAAGGATCCGTATAAGTCATTGCAGTCTGTTGATAAGCCAGCATAGTCCAGCGCTACCAAACAAACTTTATCGGTGTTGATAATGTACCCCCAGCATATCTGTAAATAAACTCATTAAATATGTGTACAATAAGACACGCATTTGCTTACCTTGGGTACTTCCTTCCGCGAATAATTGTGTGAGCAGCTCATTTTCCTGTTTCATATCCCTTTGAGACAACAGATCACTTGCTTGAGAACTATAAAAAACAAAAACACGGTCGACTATCGATCGTTCCTTTAAACGATGACACATTAGTCTCAATAACTTGATCCGTGTTTCAAGGTCTTCATATCCAACTGATTTTCTTGAGTACCCGATGATACTGAATCATTGTTTCTTCAAGTCTCGAATCTGTGTTTGATATTTAACCTGATATCGAACAATGCTTTTGACTGTTTTAGCTAAAAGTTTTGATTCATGTGAAAACTTTAATTTTTGAATTTGTTTCTTTAAAAAGCATTAATTTATGACTTACCAATATATCCTTCTTTAAGGATGTATAGTGGTCGAACAGAGATCATTGACGAACCGAAAATATGCTTTCTTTTCGATCTGGACATCAAAAAGTCCTCCTTTTTCAATGAGCACCAGTTTCTGAACGACATGACATTCTTATCGTTGACTATTTCTGTGCACTTTCACAACATTGACAATATGTCGCCATTCGTAACAGATTCCTGTTCATAGACTTCATCATTACCCAGATCATAAAGTAAAAAACGGCATTCAAGAACTGCACAATTTGTTGATAATTTGCTGTAAAGAATGTCAAAGCTGTAATGACAAAGTCGGATTTTGTTCGGGGGTCTCCTTTGATCCCCTTTTTGATTTTTAAAGCTTATTTGTATTCGAATAATGCTCCTTTTCATGGCGATTCTAATGGTATGCTTTTCGGTGTGGTTGGATAGCTCCAACAGATGTTGTTAAAGAAAATGTAAAAGGAAATAAAGGGAAACGAAAATAAGTAGCTTCACCACATCAGGAATTGAATAGACTTAGGTCCTGGTATCAATAATTTCTAAAGGTCCGAAACCTCCTCCCCAAAAACATCCCTAAATCATAACACCACCACCGCCCCACTTGACTGTGGATATCATATTTCTTTCGTCATAACGCTCTCCTTCCTTCCTGAGCACTCTTTTTCCACGTTTACTGCCTTCTACACAAAACGCGACTCATCAGACCAAACAACACTTCTCCATTGGTCTTCGGTCCAATTGAGGTGTTCCTTTGCCCATCGAAGCCTACTTTTGCGGTGTCTAGCAGCCAATCTAGGCTTATGAGCTGCTCTGTACGATTTGAAGTCAAGTCGATCCACGTACGATCGAAAGGTTTCTATACAGACAAAAACATCCAGCTTTGTTAATTCCACATTTATTTCTTTAAATGAGGCAAAAGGATCCTCTCTAATTATCCTCTTCAAATGCCTTTCAGTTCTTTCATTTATTTTCAATGGTCGCCCAATTTGCCTGTGAGGTAAAGGGCTACCATAGTCATCAATCCTGGCTTTTATATTTTGTACAGTGGACTTGTTCAAGCCAACAAGGCCTGCAATGTCTCCAATCGTGTGATGTGTTCTAAGAAGATAAAAAACCCCCATGCTTTACTTTCTTTTGTTTCATCTTCAGATATAATTAAAGGTTGTGTGCAGTCTATGGAGATTCTAGCTGACATTTTTTTTAATGAATTGATGGATGAGAAAAAGACAGCTTTATTTTGTTATGGACATAAAACTTTCCTTAATAGACTTCTTTGTCCCATAATTTATTTGGGATGACTATATATGAATTTATTAATAAAAACAATTGATGTTATTTATATTTTTTGAATAACTAGATCTTGACCGCTATTTCAATTAATTGGTTAGAAGAATGGTATGGGAAGGATGGGAGGATAAAGGAAAGATTGTGGATAAACATTAGTCACTACCTTCTTGACGATCCAAGGAACAATAAATGGATAAATTATTGATCTAACAATAATTATCGAAAAGGATTGCATTGAATCGTCATTCCTGAAGCCAGGTTCCGATATAGTCAGTAGAACACCGATAGGAACAATAGGACAAAGTATGACTATTGTAGAAGCCTCACATTTATTAATAGAGATCTAGTTAGAATATAATTCCGTAGTATCTAAGCTTATTTATGAATGTTTAATTTATTAGTTGTGTGAATACAACACGGATAATCTTTATGAAGGATGAAATATTACGTAACTGCACGGTTAAATTATGTCAAATCCAAGAATTGAATCACGGTCAATCACATACAAGTATTCTATAGATAGACGTTTATGACGATAAATATAACAATGGAAGAATACGGACCCATTATTTATTACTATTAACCATATCATACTCATTAATGATTGATCTATGATGTCGAAATTCATTATTAACTCGTACATAATATTAAAATCACTTAACATTCTTTAGCTGAGAGCTCAATATTTCGAGTCAATTCTTTTATAAAAGTACATTCCTAACTTTTGTATAAATACTCACTTGATTTTATCAATAAAACTTTGGTCAATTACCAAGTCTCATTCTCTTCATTCTTATCTTCACTTATCTTTTGTGAAATAGGCGTATTATACCTCTCGATTAATAAAACTAACAAATAAGTCAAATAAACGACATGTTTTTTGAACCTCTTTATTGAGTAAGGGCGAGAGAGAGAGAGCCCATTCAATGCAAAGTATGCCTTAGATTGTTTGTCGTTTCTAAATCAGTTTCAGTTGGCTCTATTCTGTCTTCTAATGTAATAAATGCTCTCAGGGCCACGCTTTATCTTTCTTTCTTTTTTTTTGTATAATAATAATATTTTTCCCTTTCTTCCCTATATCTTTCAAAGCAGCGCATCATGGAAACACTATGAATTATATCATCTAATTTGATAATGAATAACAATAACAACAGCAGCAGCAGTAACCTGATCAAAAACAGCAAGTTTTTACCTGAGCAGAAATGAAACAAATTTTTCGCGAACTCAAAAACTCAAAATTACAAAGACAAAAGGAGCAATACAACGGTTACTTTTTCCCAAGGTCATCCACGAAACCTTGGACGAAAATTCTATGTCACAACATAAAGAGAACGGTAAGTTTTTCAAAAGATCAGTACAAAAATACACCAGCGGTAAGTGGGTCAAGCCAGGGCAAACCAACAAAGAATTTATTCCAGAGCTTAAACAATTGAAATTGGACTCGAACTAGCTCATTAATACCATATACAAGAACACAAGACCAATCAGAGCAGGTGGGGTTGTGCGAAAAGTTATAGCACCTCAATGATCAGAATAGGATCGCTTTAAACTTCTCAGAAGATAAAGACGTCTTCCTCAGCACCATCATGCGCGCCGAAAAGACTTGCAATCTTCGGATTTGGGTCAGCAACACTACAAGAACAAGAAGCAGGGGAATTGTCTCTCAAAACAATTAAGTTACCTACAAGCCTCAAAAATTTAGAAACAGTAACAATTGATGATGAAAAAACAAAAAGCACCTTCGACGCCAACTTATTGAACAAATTCATAGAGCTTGATTTGAAGAACGACCTATCCAAAAAGCAAGTCAAGGAAACTATAGAGGAAGATTTAACTCTGGATTTCGTGAGAAACCTTTCAACAATTCAAGAGGAAGATGGTGCAGGTCATCAAGAGGTCATTAGTCTTTTTATGGAAGAGGAAGGGGTTGCTCTTTCTCCCAACAAGGAAACATCTCCTCTGCAACATTCACCACAAATAACAACTCAAGCAACCGTTGTATAAACTAGAACAGGTAACTCAACACACAACAAATCAATCAGCAACAGCAACCAATATTTCAACCACCTGGAGATGAATAACAAAAAAAACATACAACAAAGAGGATAATAACCAAGAGAATGATAATAGTGAGGTTGAGCATTTTGGTTCGACACTTACAGAAGAAAGCGATGAATCATTCCAGTCTGAACCTTCTAACAACTACAGTGAAAAAATGAAAATAAATACTTACCTTTTCATGAAATCAACAGAGATTAGACGGATCAGAAAGATCGTTTTTCCGACGTTGACAGTACTTTGAACGTTTGTAAGCGTTCATACATATGCAAATTGACCCTACTTACTTTTTAGAAAACTAGGGAGCTTCCGCTGATTAACTTTAATAATACAACACCACAACCGCTTGAAGCTTTCAAGAAGGTTGGAATCCACACGTCCAAAGGTGAGTCACGCCAACAGAAAGAGCGCTCTGAAAATGATCGCACAAGAGGATGTCTCTGGCGATCAGCAAAGAATGGTAGGAAGATGGGGCGCCATGTTTCCAGCTTACTCGTAAAGGCAATGAAAAATATTGCCAATTTCAATGGTCAACACCATGCAAATTGCTTTTTGCTGTCATGAAACTATCGTTGGCACTCCAAAGTTTTGTATTGAAGGACATTGAGTACTGGAAGAAGAAGTTTAATACTGGGTGTGATATTCAGGAAGACACGGCTGATCCTAATTTTCTCAACTTGCTTGCGCATTTGCGTATTATTTTGCTAGAGATAAAAGTACAGCTATGAGCATATCGATTTGAAATATTTAAATTTTTCATTTTATTTTTGCAAATGCAGCATCCTGTTGTTTTGAAAAAGTATCCTCAGTACTATTTTTGGCATTGCAAATTATTTCAAATTGAATTATATAAAAAGTTTGAAGTACAAGTGCTTGGATCATTTGAAGGAGAAGCATTCTTATTAGATAGACGAGACCAACTTGCTATGCTTGAACTAGTTTCAACCCTTCAAGCTAGCTTTGGTCCTATTACTTGATCATTACTCTCCATGAACGCAGCAGAGTTCAAAAGAATAAACCAAGGCTTTGGTGATCTACTTGATTTGTATATACTTTTTTCTGAACAATCCTACTTTTCTAGTCTATCTAACTAGCTTACTATCGTAGCAACGTTTGTATATTTTTTTGTTGCTCAAAAACGACAGATTTCCCAGAAATATCCTCACAGTCAATGACGCATTGACTAAGTTTGTGTGACGATGAAATAGACCATGACTTTAACTTCCCACGTGCCTGTTCACTGTCACAAAGGTCATTTGAGTGAACAAAAAGAAGTATCAGAAAAAGATGGTTTGTTACTTTATGCAGGGGAAGGGAGAGAAAGAGAGGGGGTAAAGTGGAAACAGTAGATCTTGACAAAAATGAATTTTACCGAGAAAAAAAAAAAAGGATGAAATGATTTGTGTGTTTAGTGAAATGATTGATATACTTTTTATAGGTTACACCAACATTTAACTGGACAAAAATGAACCAATTGACATTTTTTTCTTCTTTTCTTTTTAATCATGTTGTGTCATGTTGAACAATCAACGATTACATTAGAATCTATTCTAGAGAATCCATCTTCAGAAATATTTAAAGAATTCTCAACTTATTTACAACAATCTTATTGTATTGAAAACTTGGAATTTTGGATAGAAGCAAAAGAATATAAAGAATGTAGAAATAATAAATTAATAGAAAAAAGATGTGAAAAGATGATTAATGATTACATTCGACCCAATTCACCACAAGAAATCAATATACCTTGCGATATGAGACAGACTATACTTGAATTTTATAAACAAAAAAATTATCATCCAACCCTATTTGGTGATGCAGCAGAAGCCGTATTAGAATTGATGAGAATTAATTCATTTTTACCTTGGCTTATGTATAAAAAAAATGATTGGGATTTGGTAAAGATGAAGGATTCATTTGATTATCATTCTGATAACAATCAATTATTTCTTACAACTTATTCAACTCATTCTGTTTATAAATCCATGTTTAAAAAACTCAAGAAATCTTTATCACCTCAACGTACTTAGAATTCCAATAGAAATAATTTATACCCTCTTTCTTGTTGTAAAACTATATCTTTCTTTTGTTCATAAATAAATATTCTTTAATAAAGGATTTTGTTGTTTGGAATTATTGAAATAAATCATAAAAGCAGAATCAATTTTGGGAATTATAAATTAAACATGGCATGATTCCCCTCTTTCTCTCAATCAAGTCCATTGTGAATCACTAAACGACTCTCTTTCACTGTATAAAAAGACAATACAAGAATTTGTGCAAGGTTTCTAACATTCTAGGTGAATTCACATTCAACTGTAATCATTCAGTCCCCCCTTCCTCTTCAAACCTCAACTTGAACAAAAGAAAGTAGTGACCATGGTAGACTACACCAGATCTTCATAATGACCGCTCACTCTTCTTCATCCTCTTGTCTGTCACAAAAGTATTTCACTGGCAAGCTCTTTTAAGTCAAATCATCCAAGTGATCGATATCGGATTAGACTTTATGAACTACCCCGAATGGAACAATACTTGAATGAAATCAAGTGGATGATAGTAACAAACGTAGTTGAAGCTAATGATGCTATTGCTTAAAAAAAAGAATTGTTTTTTTTTTTTAACAGCAGGATGAGGATAGTACCCTTGGTCAAAGAGTACCTAGGCTGTGGAGATCAGAGCGAGATTCAAAGCCATTTGTAATTTATCAGGTTGGCATGCTAGAAAATAAATGATATCAAGCAGCAAAACCATTCCGGCCTGATCCATCTCTTATCCATCACTTTTGTCTAAGCCGCCCCCAGAAAAATCAAGATTGGTTCTAGAGTCTTTCAGAAACAATGTTTGGGTGGATTCGATTCATACAATAGGAAGCATAAAATAAGTCTTTGTGTGGTACACTACAAAAGATGATGGTTTGAAGAGGAATATGTAACCTTTTTTTTTTCAGAATGAGACAGATACTGGTGTCAGCATATAAAAGTAGTGATAAACATCATGAAATAAATTCCCAGTGTCAACAAAATTTTCAGAGTGAATTTTTACTTTATACAATGTTAATCAAAGCCACCGAGATGAGAGTGACATGATTCAGGGAGTCTACTTGACATAATACGACCAAGTTAATCAGCAAAATGAATAACAAGCAAGTAATTTACAACATGGCTAGGAATTTATTCGTTTAAAGACAGGGTTTATGAAACCCAAGATGAAAGAGGGAATAACAGGAATGAATGATGAAAAGAGGATGAGCTTCACTTGACTTTTTTTTTCAATACGCTCTAAATAGACTTGTAAAGATATTAAACGCCTAATCTTGATCTTGTGTTGGATGATGTTTGAGGAAATGGCCAAGTTAATGCATCTACTGGCATATACTCCTTTGCATACCACTGCTGGTTTGTTTGTAATCTATTATGAATCAGGCCACGGGATATGTTTACTGTTTGCCTTATTTCATTTGGTTTGATATCATGCTGTTCTTGCTCAAATTCTATTAAAGCCTTTTCGATAATCTCATTCACACTGTCATCATTCACTGGCTTTTGACTGGTTCTTGTTTGATTTAATTCTCTTTTGTTCTGTGCTGATAACAAGTTGATTTGTTCTTGGTGTATTGCATTTAACTGTAACAAGTGTTGTTTATGTTTTTCTTTTAGGCTTTTATATAATTTTTGCTTTTCGAGTATGACTTTTTCTTTTTCTTTTATTGCGTTTTGTAATAAAACAAGTCGTTTGTTATATTCTATATTTTGTTTTATTAGCTTTGATTCTAATTCTCGTATCTTTTCTTGATAGTTAGTATCAACTGTCTGTTTTATCTCTAATGAATTAACTATATTTTCTGATAACTTGGCTCTTAATTCTCTTATTTCTATTTCTTGTTGTTTAATTAGGAGTTGTGATGCAATGTCCTTTTTTACATAATGAGAATATTATTTGATAACAAGATTTGTTTGTACCTTTTTCTTTAAAGACTCTACACTTTCTTTTAATTTTTCAATAGGTGATTTGTGATACGAAGTCATTTTATTGTTTGAACGAAAAGAAAGTAAACGTTGATGATGTATTGAACACATTGAATCTGATTTGTTATTGTTATTATTGTCCAATTTGGAAAGTGTCACAGCATGAACTTGTTGATGTCTTTTCATCATTTTTGTTCATAAAAAAAGAAAGTGAGAAAAAAAAAAAAAAAAAAAAAAGGTATTTTATACATCAAATTGATATTAAGGAATGATGCGGAATGATTGACCTTTTTTCTTCTTTCCCCTCTAATGCATCTCTGCATCCTAACAAGTTGATCTTTTAAGTTAAAAAACGTGGTATTATTCAAAGATATAAATTATTTCCCCTCATAAAAAAAAACCTTTCTTTTTTGGTTATTTTACTAATCTATTCTAATGTTGATTTATAATTACCTTTTCTGGATTCAAAAGAGAGTTTATAGAAAGAAATAATTGGGATAGGATATCAAGGAACAAATCTGTACACTTTTAATTTTCTGCTCTCTTCCTCAATATCGCGTGTATATGCAATAGATGCAAAGCTCTCCTTAACAATACTACTCCTTTAATAAAACAGTGAATGATTTATACATCATCCAACACAAATATAGACCGGTCTGTGATAAAACGATATGGATCGATTGGAAATCCTTTTCGATACCTGATTCCTCTGGCAAAAAACAATGCTGGTTTTGTATTGGACAAGGATGATGAATTATAGTTCGTTGAAACCATAATAGGAAATTAACCAATAATTGTATTGACTTATTACAATTTACAAGAAAAAATATCTTTTGATCTTGTTTAAACGGTTTATACTTTGGAGAGCAGCATCATTAAATGAAGTTTACACAAGTCTGAATAAATAAATAAATAAAGCTTGGTTTCTTTTATGAGCCCCATGATGATGGTTAAAAGTTAGGAGGAAATGAAAGAGAGAGAGGAAGGTTTTTGTTTTATTTTGAAATGTCCGACCGGCACAATTGGTATTCATAAAATAATGCCCAATAGGTAGCATTGAGTAGCTTTTTCATTGGATTGATTAAATACAAGAAATAGTCCTAAATTTCCGGTGTTACTTTTCCGTGTGTAATTTCAAAGAAATATTTAGGCACAAAAACGGAAATGTCCGGAAAGTAAAAAAGGCCTTTAATAGCCTATTGCATGTGATGCTATTTCCCCACATTTGAGATTAGGTAAGGCTGATTGGCACCTGATTATGAATTATTTTACTAAGGCATAAATTGTTAGCTTCAAAAGAAGGAAAAACGTTAAGTGTGAGAGAGTGAATATGCCATAAGAAGCATATGAAAATTTATTAATTTTTGCTCACAGAAAAAAAAAAAAGCATATAAAAAGTGCTTCTATCATACTTTTTTTTTTTTTTTCTTTTATATCCTTTTACTTTTTTCATATTTTTGTGTATAAGCTATGAGCAAAAACAACAATAAACAAAAAACACCACTTTTAACACACTTGGTTGCTGGTGGTGCAGCTGGTTTTATGGAAGCATGCACTTGCCATCCTCTTGATACTATTAAAGTCAGAATGCAATTGTCTAAAAATGCTGCTAGAAGCGCCACTGTATGTATATAGAATTATACATTATTCAAAAATTCACCATCATCCTTAGGGAAAGCAACTTGGCTTTCTTGGTGTAGGTGCAAAAATCGTCAGAAATGAATCATTTTGGGCCTTGTATAAAGGATTAGGTGCTGTAGTCGCTGGTATTGTACCAAAGATGGCCATCCGTTTTTCATCTTTTGAGCTCTATAAATCTTGGATGGCTGATCCCAGTGGAAAGGTGAGTACAACTGCTGTCTTTTTTGGTAAGTTTAAAAACTAGAGAGGATTCGATTTGTTAACAATACATATATTAGCTGGTCTTGCTGCTGGTACAACAGAGGCCATCCTGGTTGTTTCTCCTATGGATCTAATTAAAATTCGTCTTCAGGTAAACAGTCATGTGTTTCACCTACATGCAGTGGCTTGATATTCATTCCATTGATAGGCCCAACGCCACTCTATGGCCGATCCTATGGATATTCCCAAATATCGCAATGCACCTCACGCTGCTTATACCATTGTCCGTGAAGAAGGTGTCCGCGCTCTATATAAAGGTGTAACGTTGACAGCCCTAAGACAAGGTATGAATATCTGAATGGTTATGGATATAATGCTCATTTATTTTCTAGCTACCAACCAAGCCGCCAACTTTACTGCATATCAAGAATTTAAAAGGATTGCTAGAAATTATCAAAACTTGGAAGAACTTCCTTCCTATCAACACTTGATCCTCGGTGGCATATCTGGTGCTATGGGTAAGATCCTATAAAATTTATACTCCCTTTTTCTCACCCAAATCCATCGCAGGTCCTCTTTCTAACGCACCTATCGATACAATCAAGACGCGTATACAGAAATCAAGTGCAACTGGATCAGGATGGGAAAGATTTAAAGTGGTTACAACCGAAATTTGGCAAAAAGAAGGTTTCAAAGCTTTCTATAAAGGTTTGACACCTCGTGTGCTAAGAGTGGCCCCGGGTCAAGCGGTCACATTCATGGTCTATGAGAAAGTGAAGACATGGCTTGAAGTATTTCAAAAAAAGATTGAAAATGGTGAAGTCAAGTCGCTTGTTGTTTCTCCTCAAAAATGATAGAGTCATCTTATTTATTTCCCCCTTCCCCCCCCCCTTCTTTCCCTAGATAATGTTATTCAGTATTTTATACAAATAGCCTCTAATAAATAATCATTAGTGGTCTTTTCCTTTTCATTTTTTTCGGGATTTTTATTTTTTCTATTTGAAATTCATTCTGGGGTACAGTGACTACAGTACCACCAGTTTGTCATTTTCTCAAAATAAAGTGCGTGGTTACCGGGTAGGGCCCCTCGCCATCCCAACAACAACCTGTCAAGACGTCACGCCATCAGCTGCCTAAATACTCATCGCCGTCTCTGTATGCCTGAAACAATAGCTGACCCTATATCTTTCCTTTTAAACATGCTTCCGACACGTACATTTGTTCTCTCTAGCATTGCTTTGTTCTGAACCTGTCGATAGCCCGTTATATGTTCTATCCTCCATGAATTAGATCAACTACAACACTATACATCCATCCAGTGCAAGACACCTCATGGCCAAAAACGAATTGAATGGCTGAGACAATTCAACTGACTTTGTATGTCTCTCTATACATCCTACTTTCCTTTCTCATTTTTACCCTTGAACTTGAAGGGATTTTTTTAAAAACATCAAACCTCCAAACGGATTGATCTGGTGCGGGTGGACACTTATTTGTTTTATTTTTTAGCGCTCAATTGGAAGTTTAATAAAATATAACGTTTAAACAAAATAAAGTGTGGAAACCGACAGTCCATTCTGTGGTTTCTTTTTTTTTCTCAATTTACAATTTTGTTTGTTCAAATTGTGGGTTTCTTTTTGTCCAGTTTTCACTTTTGGTCTAGCTAAACAATAAAAGAGGAGGTCAACCTTTGATATTCAAACATTCCAGATCATACAGTAACATGAAAGGCCTCCATCCACTAATCCCCATGTTTAGTGCTTTGGACTCCTGTCCTCGTTTATCTACAGAAAATGACTTGACAATATCATCACAAACTACTCTACTCATTCCCTTCAAAGATATATGCGAAGAAGACCCACAAGAGAAATTCAAGTTTAGCAAGTTTCTTCAAGCACAAAAAGCATATCATTTCTTTGAACAAGATTTCCTTTCAAATGGTATACAGTTCAAAAGCAGACAACATTGTGGCTCTCCCAATATTCTACAAAAAATCAAAAATGCTGTACTTACTGGAAACCTTATCTTCAAGCCATATTTTGCATCTTTATTATCAGCTGAACAGCAAGACCTTGAATTGGACAATGAAGAGCATCCAACTGAACCAAATATCAACTTTGACCCATTCATTTAACAGATGAGCTATGAAGATATCAATATAACAGCATTGAAGAATCGTCAATTAAAGGCAATGTTTAGCTTCAACTCAAACTCACAAATCACAAATATAAGTCCTAACAACTGGAAAGCTTTTATCAGTAGCCCTATGCACCATATTCCTAGGAATGTATGGTACAGACTTCTCCGTAAGAAATTATCCACTCGCGCCAATTTGCATAGAATCATCCCAGCAAAGGTAGATGACGACTACTGCCAATTGTGCAAGCTACCAGAAACAGAGCAGCATATGCTTTTTACTTGTATTCAAAAGCAAGACTTGTGGAACGCAGCCTTCAAGAAATACTTGTCAAATCCTAAAGATCCCAACTGTAGCTCAATATTCGAGGATTTATCCACTCTTAGATTATCCAAGTATTACATCTTACACTATCATGACAAGTTTACAATCTATGATTTTTTTGCTACAGTCATTCGATTCATTTGGAAAGCCCACTGGCAACAATTCTTTGAACAGACTCCTGTCGTGGATGAGATTGTCCTCAATCAAATCCAGAAGGAGCTATTGAAACTATCTGCTTACAATTCTCTATGCTAATTTCTTTTGTATTTTCGCGACAAGTCACTGTTTAATACACTTGTATCGCTCTTAATCCTTACACTCTTTGATGAGTTTTAATAAACATTAAAATTTTCATCCATTAAAAAAAAAAAAAAAAAAAAAAAAAAAGAGGAGGTCAAATATATACTTACAATACCGACAGTCTTTTGTTTTTTGAACATTAAACATTGATAAAAAGAAAAGGTAACCAAGTCAATATCATCAAATTGAAGTGGTGTTAAAGTATATCAATAGAAACCTTTTCCTGATCCCGGTGTAATCATTGCTTAATTTTGCTTTTCCTTTTGATATGTTGGCCATCTTATCACTGCTTGACAGGTCCTTAATCATAGTATTCTAACAGCACATAATCAGTGCTTGATCTACTAATAATCGTATAACAGACTAAAAATATTTAAAGGATAAAAAGTCTTCAAGTGAATATCCATTGACATGTATGTGTCATGAAGTCTGGTAGCGTGAAAACAACAATTTTTATAAAAGTAACTTTTTTTCATTCGATTTAAAAATAATACTTGCAGACTATTTCGAGATAAAACAATGCATTCAGTTCATGGCATCCATCATAATTTTTTACTGCGATTAATCATCAAATGTCAAAATTTTATCTTGGCTAGCTATTGATATCTTCACCACTACCGTGAAAGGTAAATGTGATGTCTATAGATTCAGTAAAAAAGAAATTTCAAATATGCAATTAATTTGAATGGAATGTTTGCATCTATAGCGATTACTATAGAAAGTATCATCATTTTCGTCACTATTTTACTGTTCATTTACTCTAATTTCTTCATTAGTAGTATTGGTTGACTAAAAGAGCTATGAAAGAATGCAACTAATTCAAATGAGTCCATTTTTCATTATAGTACATTGGATTAAATAGCTATTTTGGTGATCTCTTTAATTATGAGCTTTCTATCATTATCATTGATGTACTTTGTAAAATGCTGTAATTCATACACTACGTCAAAGTTCCAGACGTTACGTACAGCACAATATATAAATAATATTAATTTTCTAATACTTGATCATTAAAGTTTATCAAATTACTATGGACGGCATATTGAAACAACCTTTCAACTCCATACATAAAAATAGTGATACCAACGGAAGTCATACAACCTTCATTTTCTATATGTGCAATATAAACGAAATTAAGATGAAAACATTGCTTGGAATGCAGATCATAAAATAAGATGTGATTTACAATAGTACTAATATTTTTAACAAAGGTGACAAATGTGTGAAATTTAATTTTAAAACGTTTTTTAAACCACGGTATCTATCAAGAGTACTGTGTAAGGGTAATATTTGTCCATAATTTATTTTGTCCCTTATCTCGTTAGAATGACCATGGTTCAGAGGAATAATAATATTCTCGCGTCACGTAAGCTTTCCTTGGAAAGTGTGCGAATATTTCCAGAAAAATTAAAAACCAACATCTTTGTAATCCAGATATCCAATCATTTACGATATTTCTTTGTGTCACTTTCTATATTTGGAACATATGTAATTGATGAATTAAATATCAAGAAACCGAATATTGTCCAGCCCGGTTAGCTCAGTTGGTAGAGCGTGAGACTTTTAATCTCAATGTCGAGGGTTCGAGCCCCTCATCGGGCGACAATTAGTCCGGATTGCGGTCTTAAATTGCCGTGTTGGTTTTCTTTTGAACTTTTTGATGCTTAGCTTATCCTACCAGCAAGTCAAGTCTCTTGAAGTTATTGTTCTTTATTGGATCTCCTTTTTATTCAAATCAAATTACTTTACTGTGACAAAGAAGTCAAAAAATGAAAAAAGTCAAAGAAAAAAAAAGATTACATAAAATATCACAATCATTTAGTCGAAGAAAAAGGACAGGACAGTTCTACTCACATTTTTATTTTATATATTCAATAAACAGGCAACCTTCTCATAAAAAGTTCCTGATCCCTTTATTTTTTTTTTCTTTACCTTTGATCTTAAATAAAGATCTGGTAGTCACTACAGTGCCTTTAAAATTTTCAAGAAAAACTTCTATAAAACACACAACTCAAACCACAAACCTACTAAAATAACATTACCTTTTTAAACAAGTTTAATCTACTTGACAATAAAACACAATATAGCAAACTTTGGCAGCCTTTGACTTCTCTCTCTTTAACAAGTTCAGATCAAGAAAAATATAAACAAATACGTATGAACACAGATGAATCCAGAAAAAAATATAGAATATCCACAAACGCATCAAAAACAGCATATAATCAGAAAAGCCAAAAACATATAAATAACTTCAATACTCCTTATACTTGACTTACTTACTTTTACTTCACTTCGCTTTATTTACTTCATTACTTTACTTTACTTTATGATTATTTTAATAAATATTATCCAAAGTAAATCTCTTTTGTTTTTTTTTTTTATTTTACTTAATATCAAGAACAAGAAGTCCCTTGAAGTATATACACTTCATTGTAAATCATTTTTATTTTATCCTTTTATTTTACTTTACTCAAAACAGTTTGATCTACTTAATAAGATTTGGTGAACACTTAACGCAAGCAACTCATAGTCAAATCATTACTTTTTTTGGAATCAAATCCTACCTAAACCTTTGATCTTATACCAAGACTCTCTTTAATCAAACCTATTTAGCACTACAAACTCCCATCTCACAACGAGATATGATGGTCATTTATAGCGCATGTTACTTTTAAAAATCTATATCAAAACTCTATTCTTAAGATTATTATCAACTAAAAACTACTAACTCGATAACAGTCAAGAAATTTACAATGTAAAGTTTAAAATTAAGGTATGCATTAAATTTAAAGCATAATGCAAATTCACAAAGGCTACTTAAACTTATTTTACTCTATGATTACTTTTTAAATAATATTATTTAAATCAAATCTCTTTTATTTTACAAAACACCAAGAACAAGAACAAGTTCAGCCCCTTGAAGATAATTATCTTCACCATATCTCTTTAAACTTCATATTAATATATTATTATCCTTATATCAAGCCTGATCCGTTTCAAACAATATCTGGCGGTCATTCTTATCAAAAAAAAAAAAAAATACTCAATTTCAATTTATATTCAAAACTACTTTAAACACTCTAAAAATATGGGAGACATAAACAAAAACTGAGCTGCTACAGCGTATAAATACTCCAACTTTCTTTTTAAAATAAAGATTAGATACTTATACTTATGCTTTGGTTCTCACTTAAAAAGGAATTTCTTATCGTTCACCTTTTATATTATTTTATATTTTGAACTACATGTCTCGAATGGTTCTTTTCTTTGGTTTATTTTATTTTTATTTACTCATGTCAAATTAGTTACTTCGTAGCCTAATGGTCACTATGTAGGCATTTCTATCATCAAGTTACTAATTCTTTCAAAACCCAACAAGCTTTTAAATCAATTCTTATTGCTTCAACTATTATCATCAATAAATTCCATTAATATGAATCCATCGCGCTGGCAGGTATTCTTGTAACCCGTTAAGATTCTGATTTCAACAGCTATCGGGCTAGACTTATCAAACCTAGTAATGTTGAAGGTGAAGACTTTAAATTCTTTTTTGAGATTTTGAAGTCATTCCTTGCTACATCCAACATTTATTTGAAAATACTGTTAAAACTGGCGAACCAGATATTGAACAGCACTATTCTTATGCATGTACGGTTGAATTCCTTCAAACTCGATATGTAACTCCCCCAATTGCTTGACTGTTACCTCATTGCTTTTAATGAACTTGTTCAAGACCAATAGACCATGCTCAGGTATTTCTTGATGGATTACAAAAAGATACTGATCTCACTGAAATAACTGACAGAGAAGCACAAACCAGGATCTATTTTCAAGTTGGCCATTTTCCTTCAATAAGAATATTTTGTATTAAAGGTTGTGCTTTTTTTTTTTGTCTTCTCTATATCAAAAGACTAATGGATGATAGGACGCAGGAAATTCAAGAGCACTTAATATAGTTGACAGTCCTTTTTCTCCTCGCAAACCTAATAGGCAGTTTATTAAGTTGTAAACAGTGGCCCGAATAATGTATTCTTTTTTGACAAAGCGTTTTCAGTCACCAGGTATAACAAAGCAGAATTTTACCAGACCTTCATGAAGACATGCTTTATCTCTTTTATTTCACAAATAGTAGCGCAAGTAAAGACATTAGAGTTGCATCAATTAGAAACTCTTCAAAATTCATTTGAAGTAATTTAGTACCTTTAAATTACAGTTACAATCCAACAGACAGATTGTTTTAAAGAAAAGTGCTGCAAGAAATGAAACAGTAGAGTTAACTCATTAAATTCTCGAAGGCACAGAAAGACGGTTCGAAAAAACTATTAGAATTGAAAACAGCGACTCAGAAATTATCATTGAAGATGCCAAACCTTGTCTTAAAGAGAGATTAAATCTTATTGAAAAATAGAATAAAAATCTTGAAGAAAACACTTTTGAATCATGTATAGAAGCTCGAGAAACATAAAACAATAGCAAGATTAAGAAGACGTACACATCTAAAAACTTTTTGTCGAAAGCTTCAGCGAATTTGGCAAAATCATAACACCAGAAAAAAATTATGACCAAGGAAAAGGATAAATCTTTTTCAATCGTATGCATCATCATCAAGTGCCCTCTTTCTAATGTCGATGTATATGATTAACTCTCAAGAATTCCTATCACCATACAAAACATTGTATAAATAGACAAAAATATTTTTTATGTTTAAACATTCATTTTTTTTTTAAATTCCAACTTCACAAATTAAACGACCAGTTTGACGTTCAGCGTTGTACGAAAAGGGAAATGTTTTGTTTAGATTGGATATAAATTGGTATAATACGATGAATGCCTATGTAGATTTATCATTGACAGGTGTACTAGTCGAATCAAGAAAAAATATTAAGCAATCTCATGCTCAAATATCAAACGTGAGCTTATATCTGTATTAACCGCTTCATTGTTGTCTAGACTAAATCAAGCTTTACTGCAGATGATCAAAAATGGCTGGCAAGAGCTTGTGTTTTTCATAAACTAGTGTATCCACTTTTGTTTTTCTCTTTTTCTCTACCTGCTTAAGTAGACAGTACTTAAATTCTTTTGAACATATGAGCAATTTATTAATATCCTGCACTGTCTATTTTAAACTTATATCATTACTAATTTATCAAAAAAAGATAAAAAAGATACATAAAATCAACAATGAGTCTTTGTTTCACAACATCTCTATTCTACTTATAGCATAAATAAAGTCACAGAAAGCCTTCATTATTATTTAAACTATTGCTTTCTTACTTTTTTAAAAAAAGCGCGGACACTTTTTTTTTTCATAAAATGGCAACAAATGATAAGCAAATTTCAAAGAGAATTTCAAAACGAATTTCAAAAAGAACTTCAAAGACTAGTACAAGCAGCAAATCTGAAAAACTAAAGCTAGGAGCAACCAACAATCAATTTACAAATCCAAAAAGGAATTCATCGTCAGCTAAGAAAAGAGAGCTAGAAACACCTATTCGTACCTTGTTTCCAGCAGGGATTATCAATCAAAACGATATTATTTTAGAAAAAAAGCCTTATTATCAGAATAATTTGTTTGACACAGAAGAGATACACTTTAAGGGGCAAGTACAAAGGTGTGCCTATTTTATGTACCTGTATACCATCCTCTGCTAACCACCGCCAGATGCTTTTTCATGAGTTTCGAATGGCCAGTCGTTTGTCTGTGTGCAGAAATATGGGAGCCTACTTTAGTATATTTGAAGCGTCTTTATCTGATATGAATGTATCGCTTGAGAAAATTTTACCAACCCAGCCCATCTTCTTTATCATAAGACAATATTATGCCAACCATAGTTTGAAAAGATACATTGAGAAAGGAAGAAGAAATGGTAAATTGAATCTTTGATGAGAGAAAGAGTGATGTAACTATTATATTTAGGTCTCGAAATTGAACCAATGTATGCTATTCAAATGGGAATTAACCTCTTTTCTATGATATCGGACGCACACAAACTGGACACATATCTTGTGGATATCTCAAAAAATAGCATCTTTGTTGACACTGATGGAAGTTTACACTTTTGTGGGTTTCGTTCTTGTCTGGGTCCAGGAACTTCTTTTAGTCAGAAGCCATGGATTGACCTAAAACACATGAATCTTCCTGGTAAATGTCTGTAGTGCGTATGCATGCTTGTACTTACTTGTGTAAATATAGAAAAGAGAGATGATAAAGGTTACTTGTATACAAAATTCTCGGATGTGTATTTAGCTTGTTCTTTATTGCTTGGTATCATATTGGAGAAGACTAAACGTCCTGATAGATTGTTAAAAATAGATCACAAAGCCAAGTCAGTAACTATTATAGAATCATGTATAGGTAAACAGCATAAGCAACTCTGGGAAGCCATTAAGAGAGGACTTGAGTATGATCCTGAAGAACGTCTGACGGCAAATGAAATATTGGAATCCTTGGAAAATATTCGAAATCAATCTACTTTTGCTCACATTTCAAAGTAAATTGTGGCTTATCGCAACAACTTTTTCCCTTTTTTTTTAACAAGGGCTTACCATTGCTTTTTTTTCCTTACAAAAATAAAATAAAATATGATACCTTGCATCTTTAAACCAAACTTATTGTTAAAAGCTGGTAAAAGCAAAACTTGGACAAGTCTTTTTTGTATAAATACTAAACCATGTAAAAAAGGAATAAAAAGAAACAATAGAGTGCTGCATTATGCTTTGTGTAGTTATTCAACAACTCAACCTTTATCAAACATTCCACAAAATCAAGAAAAATCAGAAGAATCTCATTTTTGGGAAATATCTGAAAAAGAAACAAAAACTTCAAAAAAATCCTCTTCAGACGCTAGAGATTTTCAAGATTTATTAGGATCCTTATTTGACGATGCACTTAATGCCAGAGAACATTTTGTTCCTTCTAGAGTAGAACCACCACAAAAGAAAAATAAATCAGAAGAATCAGCTATCGAGAAAAAACTATTAGAATTGGTTCAGAGACGCGTCTATAAATCAAAATCACCTTTACCAAAAAGTATATCTGGATCCTTTCATTATAATGAAGAGAAAGAACAGCTGGAGAAAAACGAAGGAAGCATATTGGATGTAGTAGAACCATTCGATTATAATTGGTATAAGGAAAAAGTGATGAATGATGAACGTATTCGAGCGAAAGAGAAGGAATTGCAAATCAAAAACGCTATTATAGAATCTAAATCAGTATATGAACTGCTGGACATTATAAATAGTGAAATCAACCAAGTATCTTATCCCGATTATTATTCCAAAATCATCAAATCGGCAATTGAGTATACCGCTAAAAAGGATCCTTATTTGACCTTATCCATTTTTGAGCAAATTAAAGCAAAGAGTATTCAAAGTTATATCAGTGGATGTACAACAGGGACATACAATGCAATCTTATTGTTGAGATGGGAAACTTGGAGAGATGTCTATGGCATGTTGGATTTATTGGAAGAGATGGCATTAAACGGAATTAGAGTGAACAATGAGACAAGGAATATCGTAAGAATGGCTGTAACAGCAGTGGAACAAGAAGAAGGAATTGAATCAGACAACAGACAAGGTTTGTTTTGGAATGCGGATGAAAAAAGAGTTTGTAATATCATGAAAGAAATGGCAAATAAATGGTTAATTAAAAAGTGAAAATCAGCAACTTATGTTCATGAAAGTATATTAACTGTTGTGTTCATTATGACTAAAAAGTTTCTTTGATCAAAGGGTTTAAGTTTGGGTAAAGAGCTTCAATATTTATTTTACTGCAGATAAAATAACCTATGTCAAATATACATTTTTATTTACAATGAAAAAAAAAAAAAAAAAAAAAAAACTTGAATGAGTGCCAGGTGTCTTTAATACACCTTAATCGCCCAAGTCAGATCAAAAAGGAAAGTAAGGGAATTAAAAAATGCCATTTGAGATCAAGAACAAAAAAAAGTAAAAGGTGTTAAACATTACAGTCTTCCAAGCGAATGAGAAAGAATCACATCTAAATTGGAAATACAGTACTTCCGGTACCAATAGTTATGTTGGGGAGACGAAGACGACAGATGTGGTGGACGCTCGCCTTTGGTTTCCACACTGGTTCACCAAAATTTTTCCCAACCCTTAGGTCCACCGAGCTACAAAAAGTATACGTTCCGCGCTTAACGGTATAGAGATACAATCAGGAAATTTTTATTTTATATATATAATTTCTGAGAATAAAGCGTGGCCTGAAGGCCTATAACCATATCTGTCGTCTTCGTCTCCCCAACATAACTATTGGGTTATTTTAAATTTAAAATAAAAATATTCTTTAATCGTATCTATTTTTTTTAGCTCGAAATGGTGTGTCTTCATATTAAGCCGTCAGCTTGGATGGTGGTGGTGGGATCTCTGTCTTGCCGTCTCTAAATGCAACCCAGGTGCCTCTGGTCCATGTCTTTTTATCTGCCTTCGGACTGCGCAAACAGTTTTTCCATTACGGGTGACCAGAGTTTACATATATAGTCCCATTCAGAGACGTCAATACCTTCTTGAAAGAGGTACCGGTGATGCTTTGCGAGCTTGAGAACCAACTCAACAAAAAAAAAAAAGACAAATGTACTCTTTATCATAATCTTGGTTTTCTTCGATATCAAATTGGTTTTGGAGCGATTTGGTTTTTCGGTACATAGACAACCAGTTGGGACCACACGAGCGGTTATCTTGGTAACTTGCTATGATTGGTTTCAGTTGTTTTTTGACATCATCGTGTTTTTCAATTTGATATTTTTTTTGGAGGGAACGACTTCTTTAGCTCTTTCCATTGGCTAGCTGTAAAAAGTGTACTTTGTGCCTCTGGATGGTCAAACGAAAGGTCAATGATCGAGTTCAGACCCAGACTATAATGTTTCAAGTTAATTAGAGGTTATTTTATGCAAGCAATTATAATTTACTACCTTGTCAGTATCATTTTTATGAACAAAGAAATAGAAGCTAAACATAGAGATGACCCAATGGAAATACAATATGATAGAGCTTCCAAATATAGAATGCGCAAACGGACCTTTAAAGCGTCGATCCCAACCCAAAACCCAAGCCAAAAGAAGTCCAGATTATTCTGCATCTCGAGACAAAGAAATTATGATCAAGCCCCTTGAAATAGAATATATCTTAATAAAGGACATCTTTCTTTCTTCTAAAAAGGATCCTAGTATTTCAGATCTATTTTGGGGTTACCAATTTTATAAGAAGACTTACAACCTCGCTATGGACTGATTATCCGTGTCAAGCAGCTTGAACTTAGGTTGGTGGCGCAGCGCAGCATTTTTCATGTGCGAGCCAACGGACGCACTAAGGCCAGCGACAAAGAGACCATCGCTCTCCTTTACCTACAAAGTTAAGATTAAAAAATAAATATATATTAAGTTATTGTGTAATATAATGTAATGTTTCTTTTTATAAATAGATACCTCTTCGTGTGGGTCGGAAACAGGCAACAAGATTTTCTCTTTTTTTTGCAACTTTTGAATCTTTTTGTTCACGATCTCATTAAGCTCGTATTCAATGACAACCAATTCATTGTGTTTTCTTTTTTTCATCAATGAACTAAGCGATGGCGTTTGCTCCTGTTGGTTCTCTTGGTTGTTCATATTTTAACAGTTTAGTATTTTAATAAAAGGTGGTAAGAAAAAGAAAAAGGGTGAGACAACAAATAAAAGCAAACTTCATGCTTTTGTTGTTCTGTAGATCAAAGTGACGTCAATCTATGCTTTTTCTATCAGACTAATTTATCCTGTCCTTTGACTGTCTTTCAGATATACTAAAACTGTGCCACTCTCGGTTTCTGAGGGACCAAGTGATGATGATGATGCAGCTATGTAAATTGGTCCACCAGCAGTTACTACATTTTGCAGTAGTTGTGGTTGAGGGCCCTTACAATCGTTTATGCATTCTAGGTTAGTCATTGGTATTCGAGAGGCAGCAGGGTAGAACGGGGACTATTGCTGCAAAACAGTGCACAGAGTCTAGGTCACCTGTAAAACTTATGATGACGGGGTTATTGGTGAGAAGTGTCCATCAGATTAAAGTCTGTTCTTTTTTTAAAGCAACAGATAAGGATTGTAATTTAGCGCATTGGTCCTGAGAGAAGTAGAGCATAGTGCACAAGAAATCCTTTTTGATCTTCCCCAAGGTTGATATGTATAAAATATATATAGCTGTTTGTTACAGAAGTGATTTATCAAAGATATGTTGGGCATGAAATTAAATAGTGTTATGTTCTAGCAAAGTGATTATAGAATTAGCAGTAGAAAACCAAAAGAATACTTTTTAAGATTGAACCTAAGACAATTTTAACTATAAAGAAACTCATTATAAAGTTTACTATTTATACTCTTCAATCAGTTGGTGGGTAAATGAGCAGTTGTGATCATATATTCAATAATTGACGTGTTTGATTGAAGGACAATTGCTGATTTAGGGATGGTCATTTTTGATTTTCTGCTTATTATAGATCTTAATATTCTTTAACTGATTTAAAATATTCGCCCCGTCTTCCTTGTGAGGATAGATACTTTATGAAATGCTTCCAGTTAATTGAGTATCTGACCCATTATGATTCATTCACAAAAATGATCTTTATTATGGATCGTTGCTCTTTATCCTTTGGAGTATTACAACACCTGTCAACAACTTTTACTAATATCTTGTAAAGGGAATGGGATGGTCATTCTTGTATTTTTCCGTTCATTAATTAATAATCCAAAGTAAATGTGATGATAGTAATAGTAGCAGTAGTAGAGGAAAAAATATCATATTGATTGTTCTTTTTTAACAATTTTATTTTTTACCAGCATGGTCGCAAACATAGAAAGTAGATTTAACAGGAAGAGGTTTAACCCAACAGCCAGGTTGAGATGCAACATTGCGATACCAATTGTCATACTCTATCTCATTTTGAAGTGATAGCTTAACGCATTCCTATGCATAGTCAGGAACAGTACGATAATTGAAAGCAGATTGAATCTTAAACATGATAATGAAATATACGATGGTGTTAAAGTAATGAATATAACTAACCTTTTTATTATGGAGGGGGGATGTAGGTAAAATATGAAAAATAAAAAAAAAATACCCTGTCGATGGTTTAGTTGTCATCACTAAAAGAAATCGTGTGCAAGCTGAATAAATCTAAATGACCAACGATAAATGTTAGCCAGAGGGAAAAAATGAAAAGACTTTGAAAAAAACATTAAAATATTCTACTTGATACTTGAGAGATGAAATTTTTGAAGTTTTATTTAATAATATTATATGAAAAAAAAAAAATTGTTATCTTTGTCTAGGAGGAAGAGAAGCAGAGCTCTCATCAACATCACTGATGTTAGCAACAGATCTCTTCATGGTGTCTTCCATTTTACTCAATATATGCATACGCATACCAGACTTGATCTTGCTGATAGATGCTGTTAAACGAGCTGTGATATTTCTGAATATTTTCAAGATATCCAGTGAGACGAAGGTTTTCTGCTTCATCAATATCGCAGCTGTCTTCAACGTCTGGCAAGTCATCAGAAAGTGGCTCAAACAAGGAAAAGCACAAAGAGAAAGGAATTCGTGTAATACGACTTGTCAAGAAGATATACTTGCAAAGCTTAGCAGTATCCGGACAGGAACAAGCACTAATGCAATTGTCAACTACTTTTACAATGTATTTACCATCGCTGGTAAAGGAATCGTACGAAAAGTTCTAATGCAAAAAGAATTACTGCTTCATATACTAGTATGATATGCCAGATACTATAATATTTCAAAACATCACTAATGTTGGTGATATTGTTAGTGTTCATATTATCTGTGGTTTTTATCAAGACGCGTTATGAGGGAAATGTGAAAAATTTTATTCTCTATTATTATCCTGGAAATATTACGGCTGATTTCAAATATTTGTGACTAACATTTATCGTTGGTCATTTAGATTTTTTGTTCATGTCTGAGCTGAGCTTGAACCGATCGTACCAATTAAAGAAATTGTCAAATTTTTTTGACGGCTTAAGGGAGCGTCAGTCCTATTTGACCATTTTTTTTATTTCATTTTATTTTTTTTTTCTTTCTCTTTTTCCTCACTCACCTACTCTCTAGCACATTATGGTTACCACTCGTAGATCTACTAGAAGTTATAAGAAGGCTAGAATTGAGGAACAAGACACAAATTCTTTTGTTACGCAGTCTATTAATGTTTCCGATGACGACTTTCAAGAGCCCATTGTTTCAACTGTTAGACAAACAAGAAGCTCTGTCAAGAGACGTACAAGAAGTAGTAATGTCTACGTTGACATGGACATCACTCCTTCAAGTAGTCGTCAAGAAAGTGTGGTGACCGAATCTGGAGATTCAGATGAATCAAGTATTGCTCAGTCCAACACAACTCTTCCTACTTCCGTAGCAAGTTCTGCTCGCGATTCGGAGTCCGAACTAGAAAAGAATCAAACCAATCAAGAGTCGGAAAGTGATGATGAGTATCAATTGGAAGATACTCAAGATCCTCAAACAGTTGTTGCTTCTGACAATACTAATAGCAGTAGCAGTAGCAGTAGTGATGATGATGATGATACCTCTGATTTGGATGATTCTGACTCTGAGGGAGAACAGGTTGCTGTTAGGAGACAGCGTGTTACTGAGAGAAGAAGACAAAGAAAGCCAGCAGTAAGTTATATTTATATTATGTGTTTATTTAAAAACTAAATAGTTAAATAGTATGAACGAAGTAGAAATAATGTATTGGTACATCATCCAGAGTTAACGACTATATGGGATGATCTTAAAGATGCTGAACAAGTTAAAGTAATACCTGTTGAACAACCAAAGGAATTGACTTTACCCCTTTTGCCCTTCCAAAAATATGGAGTTGGATGGATGATACAGCAGGAATCCTTTGCTACAGTAAGGCTAATTGTGGTTTATATGTAATGTGTTATTAATTTTCTTATTAGTTCAAAGGTGGTATTTTGGCTGATGAGATGGGTATGGGTAAAACCATTCAGACGATTTCTTTACTTTTAAGTGACAAAGAAAAGCCAAGTCTTGTTATTGCTCCTACTGTAGCTATTATGCAGTGGAAACGTGAAATTGAAACTCATACAAATAATGCTCTTTCTGTTCACATTTTTCATGGTAAGAAGATAAAGCAGCAATGCTGAATGAAAAATTAATACTGTTGTTATTAATAGGTAGCAAGAGAACAAATAAAGTAGATGATTTAATGAAATTTGATGTTGTTTTGTCTACCTGTGAGTACATGAATAATATATCTTTTCTTTATTTATCACTCATCTTTATTTACACATTAGATTCCGTCATTGAAAGTTGCTTTAGACGTCAAGAATATGGTGTTAAACGTATGGTACAAGGCTCACCAACGCTTCTTAAAGAGAAATCTATTCTTCATAAAATCAAATGGCATCGCATTGTACTTGATGAAGCACATAATATCAAGGATCGTGCATGTAACACAGCTAGAGCAGTGGTAAAAAAAAAAAAAATCAACTTTTTTTATGCGTTTTACTAAAAGTTTATTTTATGTAGTTTAATTTAAAGGCTAACTATAGATGGTCTTTGACTGGTACACCTTTGCAAAATCGTGTAGGTGAACTTTACTCTTTGATTCGTTTTATGCAAGCAGGTAAACATATACTTTTATACCGGATTTATGCCTGAGCTTATTATTTTTTTTACGCAGACCCCTATGCTTACTATTACTGCATGCAATGCCCTTGTAAACAATTAAACTGGAAATTCTCGAATAAGAAGGAATGTGATGAATGTGGACACAGGCCAATGAACCACATGTGCTGGTGGAATAATGAAGTCCTGAAGCCTATTCAAAGTAATGGTTATGTAGGAGATGGCCGTGTGGCTTTGGAAAAATTGGGATTGCTATTGGACAAAGTCATGCTCAGACGAACCAAAGTGGAATGCGCAGATGATCTTGGTTTGCCTCCTCGTACGGTGATGGTGAGAAGAGATATTTTTAGTGAAGAAGAAGAAGATATCTATAGGTCCTTATATTCAGATGTATCTCGTCAATTTGCTACATACGTTGAACAAGATACAGTATTGAATAATTATGCAAATATCTTTGAATTGCTCACTAAGATGCGTCAATGTGCTGATCATCCTGACCTTGTCGTAAAGAAGTCATCAGATAATAAGCAACTGGTATGCATGTTGTGTAATGATCCTCCTGAGGTAATTTATTATTATTATTATTTTAATGTAGAAACTAAAGAAAGAAAACAAATGTATATAGGATGCTATTTCTGCTGCTTGTAAACATGTGTTTTGTAGAGAGGTTAGTGATACTATAAACAAAAAGTGGATTGTGTATTTAACATGATATTTAAATATAGTGTTGTATTCAATACTATAATAGTTTTGATGATTCTGAAGGTGAAGTACCCAAGTGTCCTTCTTGTTTTGCCAATTTTTCAGTTGATTTGTCACAAGAAGCAATTCAACTTGAAGGGGGAAGTGGCTCTAATGGTAATTATTCCAAAACAAGTATTGTAAATCGTATCAATATGGACAAATGGAGAAGTTCCACAAAAATTGAAGCACTTGTTGAAGAACTTTCTAAGCTTAGACGTGAAGACAAGACGATTAAGAGGTAATTGATTAAATAGGTTTCTTTTGAAATATTTTATTCAACCTTTTTTTTTTATATAGCATCGTTTTCTCTCAAGTAAAACAAAACAAAAAGCATAAATTATTTGTTATTGCATATTATTAATCTACCCCAACTTTCTTTTTTAGTTTGTAAACTTTCTTGATCTTGTCTATTGGAGGTTGTCTCGTGCAGGTTTTGAATGTATTCGGTTAGACGGTACCATGTCTCCTGCTCAACGTGACGCAGCTATTCATCAGTAATCTATTCACGTTTTTTAATCCAAATATCGAATGTTACTAATTTATGTTAGCTTTATGACCAAACCAACGGTTACTGTATTTCTTATTAGTTTAAAAGCGGGTGGTGTGGCCTTAAATTTAACTGAAGCTAGCCGAGTATTTATTTGGTAAGTTGATTTAAAAAAATAAATAAATAAAATTAAACTAAAAATTAATACTTTTATGAACAACAGCGATCCTTGGTGGAACCCAGTAAGTCTATTCTTTTGTGATTAAGTAATTTTTTTTAACCCATGTTTACCCGAAATTTACCTTGATTTTCTCAGGCAGCCGAATGTAAGTGTATGATTTTGTTACTATTCTATTGTACTGACGTGATTTTTTTTATTTTAAATAGTACAAGTAAAAAAAAGAATAAGAATAATAATTAGAATAGTAACTAACGCATCATAGGCTATGGATCGTATTCATCGATTAGGACAACGTAGACCTATAAGAATTACGCGATTAATTATAGAAAATAGTATAGAGAGTCGTATTGTTCAGTTACAAGAAAAGAAGACTGCTTTGGTTGAAAGCACAGTTGGTAAAGTATTGAAAGTAACACTGAAATTTATAACTAATATATTTTGTAGGCAAAAATTCAAAGGCGCTCGATCGTTTAAGTGTAGAGGATTTAAGATTTTTGTTTGTCATGTGAAATAAACAATTGTATACTTTTTCATATGATTTTTTATACGTTTTTATCTCTCCGAATAAAAGAAAAAAAGAAGAAAAAAAAGTAGTTCAACCTATTTCTTTTCTTTCCTTTTTTTTTTATTATTATTTTTCATGTCTATTTATATTGGAGAAAAAGTATCTGGTGAAGGACAAGTTCGTCGTTCGGTTTTAGCTCAAGAAGAAATTGTTGATACACCTGCTCAAGGTGTTCATACATTATATGACGTGTTACAGTACTCTGTTAAGAGACGTGGTGATAAACATGCTTTAGGTTACAGAAATTTAGAAAAAATGGTGTCTGAAGAAAAGGAAGTGGTCAAGATCATTGATGGTGTCGAAACAAAGCAAAAAAAGACTTGGAACTATTTCCAATTGTCGCCTTATCAATTTATAACTTTTAAACAAATGTCTGAAACCGTTCATCATATTGGTTCCGGCCTTGCACATCTTGGATTACCAGCTAAAGCAAAGATAGAGATTTTTGCTCCTACGAGGTTTGTTTAAAAGAGAAGGAGGGGTTTACAAGTTTTTAACTTGTTTATAAAAGTGCTGATTGGATGTTGCTTGCACATGGTGCCTTTACACAGAACATGGCGATTGTTACTGCTTATGAAACATTAGGTCCTGAGGGTTTACTGCATTCCATGAACGAGGCAGAGGTTCAAGCTATCTATACTACTGCTGAGCTTCTCAAGACGCTGGTATCCGTGTTACCTGAATGTGTCGTAAAACCTTTGGTGATCTATACAGGAAAGCCAAAAGAACAAGATCTTGCTTCTGTTCAGGAACATACAAAGATCTACAGTTTGGATGAAATTAAAAAGTTAGGTCAATTACACCCACAAAAGCCCAACAAACCAGGTCGTGATGATTTATGTTGTATTATGTATACCTCTGGTAGTACAGGTGCACCAAAAGGTGTCATTTTGAATCATTCCAACTTGGTCGGAGCAAGTAAGACGCACACAAAAAAAAGCATCCTGATTGTTTTTATTTATTTGTTTGTGTGTGTATATGAATAGTTGCTGGAGTAGATACACTTTTAGGACATGTTGTTACTGAAGATGATTGTATCATGGCTTATCTTCCACTCGCTCATGTTCTTGAGTTCTTGGTTGAAAATCTCTTTTTATTTTGGGGTGGCGCCCTCGGTTACGGTTCTCCACGTACGTTGACCGATGCCTCTGTTCGTAACTGTCAAGGCGACATTAAAGAGTTTAGACCTACCATCATGACCGGTGTTCCTGCTGTTTGGGAATCGATTCGAAAGGGAATACTTACTAGTTTAGCCAAGACAAGTCCAGCTGCTCAAGCCATCTTCCACCGTGCCTTTGCTTCCAAAGCTTGGTTGATGGAACGTGGCTTGCCCACAAGGATATTAGATTCCTTGGTATTCAACAAAATTCGAGAACAAGTAGGAGGACGTCTTCGATTTGGTTTAGCAGGAGGTGCACCACTTGCTCACGAAACACAACGGTTTTTGTCTGTTTGTTTAGGACCTGTCTTGGGTGGATACGGTATGACTGAATCAGGTAAGAGTGAAGAGAATAGTGATAAGATGATGAATTAATTTTTAAACGATATATAGTTGGGTAAGTTTAGATAGAGAATAAAAGAGAAAAAAGGCTGACGAAGTTGATAGTATGTGTGCTATTATGACACCAGAGTTATTTTCAGTTGGACCTGTAGGTGTTCCTGTGCCTTGTTGTGAAATTAAGTTGGTGGATGTTCCTGAAGCCAACTATTTCTCTACGAACGAGCCTAAACCTCAAGGAGAAATTTGGGTCCGTGGATCATCCATAACAAAAGGATACTTTAAACAAGAGGAGCTGACTAAAGAGACGATCACCGAAGACGGCTGGTTACGCACAGGGGATGTAGGGGAGTGGAATGAGGATGGTACACTTTCAGTTATTGATCGTATCAAGAATTTAGTCAAGCTGAGCAACGGTGAATATATTGCATTGGAAAAGTTGGAATCGGTTTATAAAACGGCATTAGGAGTTAATAATATTTGTGTTTATGGTGATTCACTACGTCCTCGCCCGGTTGCTATTGTGGTACCCATTCATTCAAAACTAACAGAGATTGCAAAGGAATTGGGAGTGAATGATTTATCTTTTGAAGCATTGTGTGAAGATGAAAAAGTGAAGAAAGCATTCTTGACTACTTTACATAATCAAGCTAAAGAAGCTAAACTTAAACCTGCAGAGATCATTGCTGATGTTTATTTAACGCATGAAGAATGGACCTCTGATAATGTAAGATAATCTGTTATAATGTATATGCTCTTCTTACTTTCTTTAAACTATAGGGATTGTTGACAGCTGCACAGAAATTAAAGCGTAATAACATAAACAAACAATACAAGGAACAATTAGACGCCATGTAAGTTACAAATAAAAACGAAAGGGGGGAAAAGGTAGTTATTGACTCTCATATAGGAATGCTGGACAAAAGGTCTAAATGTTGTCAATCTATTTTATTATATTTTAACCAATAAGCAAAGAAATAAATAAACATTGTAGCATTCCTTTTATATAAAAAGTGGGGTATACATAAAAAGGATTAATTAAAATATGTATACTTTAATTGTTTATAAGAAATCATCTCTAGTGTCACCACCCTTTCATTCTAAATCATAAAATTATAGAAAAAGAAAGAAAGAGAGAGAGAGATCAAACATTGATGTAGGGTAAACCTATCATTTTCTCGGCTTTTTATATGCAAAATACGGATTATAGGCAAAGAATCCACCGAATAAATATAAATGTAAACATATGACCAATTATAATGCCCCCCTTTCTCCCCCACACTTTTAAAAGAAGTTGTGTATATAAATTATTCGGCCCAATTGAATACACATTATAATTCAAGGGGGTTTTTTTTATTTTATTTTTTAGTATAAAAAATACTACATCCTTTCTTCTTTTTCTCTCTCTCTCTTTTTTTTTTTTTTTTTTTTTCTCTTACTTAAATAAAAATCTTTTTTTATTTATTTATTTATACATTTTCTTTAAATTAAATCTTTCTCTTTTTTTTTTTTTTTTTTTTTCTGCTTTATTTCATTTTATTATTATTTTGCTTTTATAAATCATTATTTGGTATGTTGGAATGATATTTGTATCGGGGGGAATTCAAAGGGGGTAGAAGAGATGACATTATTGACATTAGTCTTATGTTAGTATCATGATGACGATCAATCAAGACAATTGGTCCAATCATTCTGATGAGGATCAAAATTATAGTTCTATTGAAGAAGAAGTGTCCCGAAGACAATTGATTCAACGGGCAACAACTCGACTTCGACGTAGATTGTTGGAAGAGAAGCTACAAGACGTCATGCGCCATTTAGCTCATGTCCAAGCTAGATTGGAGACTGTTCGTGTGGATACAGCAGCCACTATTCGTACTGTGGCTGATATGCCCGAAGAGGCCACTGAAGAAGGGATCCAGAAAATGAACCGACAAATGGATATCTTGGAAAAGAGATTGGAATCTCACAAGCTTGATCTTGATCAGTTCCTCCCATATCATTCTCAGGAACAACAACCTCTTGATCTGGTCCCTACCGCGTCAAGTTCTTCTACACTGACTGCCTTGTCCATGTCCAGACTTTCTTCTTTATCCATCGTTCCTTCCTTCTTTGGAGGCGCTTCTCGTCCAAGTACTCGAGCTACAAGTGTCTGCAGTGAATCATTCAAAGAAACTCAACTTTCTTCTGGTGACGAACTACAAAAGAAGGAAAAGAGACGTAAGAGAGTCAAGCATCAAAAGCGTCGCTATCAAGAAAGTGTTGTTAGTCATAGTAACAGTGCCGGTTCAGAACAAGATGATTGGCATCGTCGTATTTTATGTACCGCAGGCGATGAAGAAGAGGAAGATGACCCATTTTATGATTTGGCTGGAAAACGTAGTTTTCGTGCAGGCAGCTTTTGCGGAAGCGTCTATTGTGAAACACAAGGGCCACAGACACCTCTCCCTCAAGGAGGTCATAACAGGGCTGAATTTGCTTCAAGACGCCGCCAACGCAGAAAGGAATTTATGCATCGCATGAGCAGTGAGAGCTTGATACAGAGATCAGATGATCATCATCATCCTTTATCACCTACTAGGATTCATTTTGAATATCAACCGGGATTAGAAAGTAGTAGCGACGATGATGAACAGTGTAGTCAATCAAGCGATATTTTAGCACTACAATCTCACTATTTAAGTACTCACCTTTATCCTGAACGCAACATATTAGATGAAGCCATGAGCTTCTTGGACGGTGTTGAAGAATCAAGTGGAGATGATGGTGGATTCCGTGAAGACTTGTATCTTTTACTTCGAAATCCTGATCTTTGCTGTCGTCCCTTTTCGGAGATAGAAAGTACAATGCATGAACTTCGCCAGCAAGAACAAAACAAAAGAAGACGCAGTAGCAATATTCACGACATGATGTATAGCGCCACACTTTCCACTTTACAGTGGTGTCGATTCTTGAGTGTACTATCGGCTGCTGTCGTCATCAGTATTTTGAAAGGACCTGAAGATTTACTTCACAACCCGCCTATTTCTCGTTAGTATCATCTCTTTCCTTTCATTCTAAATTCCCTTTCCTTATTATATACTTTTAATATGTTCATATATATACTGCCAATACCCCCCCTCATATTATGTTCCCTCTATGTTTTGTATCATTTTTGTATGTTTTCTCTTTTTTTCTTTCTTTCTTAATTATATATAGTTATATGTACACATATATTCTCATGGTTAATATTCTTTTCTTTTTTTTATATACTACAATAAAGGCGCCTCTCTCTCTCTCTCTCTCTCTCTTATACATAAAAGCAAGTATATTTTATTTAAACACGAGCATTGATATGTGGTTTAGTTTCAACATTCATAATGGACTTCAACATCAACTCGAGAGCATCTTGCTTTTTGTTAGCTGCAGCAGTGCGAATTTCTTGAATCTTAACTTCAGTTTCTTCATCTACTTTACCAAGGCTTTGGTCTGATTGTCCAGAATTCTAGATAGCTTCTTATTAGTACACTTTCTTTATCCTATATTATCATTTTACTTGTGAGATAAAGTTTTGGTATTCAGCGTTTTTCTGTGCCTTAATATTTTCAATCTCTTTGGCAGCTTCTAAGCGAGCATCTTTTGCGCGTTGAATGCGGTCTATTTATTAAAGTATGAATTGCAGTTAGGCATGAAGCAATATATAACTTACACTGCTTTGCTTTTTGAACAATCTTGGCTGCTTCACGTTCAGCATCCAAAAGAGTGTTAATACCTTGAGAGTTGGAAACAGACTATAACTATCATTAATAAATGAAATTAAAATAGCTTGACTTAATTACCATAATAGAATACTATTTGGTATCAAAGAAGAAATAAAGAGGAGAACTTTTGAAACGTTTCAAAGTGCGTATTCAACCCATTTTGAAATTCCGTCATGCTGATGATGACACTTGTAATTAGAACTACGCTTATAGTATGAACAAAAGCAAGGTAAAAGACAAAGATATTTTCAGATTTTTGGTTTTTATGCCTTACATAGTTTATAAAAGTGTATTCAGGGATCTTATATTATATATCAATCAGTTCCTAAACACAAATTACCTAATATTGAAGGGACATCAACCTGCATTCAGGATTTCCAGGAACTCTTTGGCTTGGCGAATACTACATTTAATCTTAAGTCATATTTAAATTGCATTCTCATCTTAGTAGTGAACTTTGTCAGTGTGCCCTAAAGCAAAGCAAAGCAAAGTAAAGTCTACAAATTCAAATTTTGAATTGTTGCCAAAAATGGAATTAGCCTTTCCCTTTTAGGAATGGTGGCCGGAGAGGAGTCTGGTCTCAACTTGAACGCTCTCAATTAAACCACAAAATTCAAAAAGTGCTTCATTCCTTCTCCTCCTTCTCTTTAATTTATACATAAGCAGAGATGGTAAGATACACATTATTCATCCATCCATCATAAACATGTACTAATATCAATCTTTAATAGTCCCACAGGTAATTTCAATAAAAATATTCAACTGTAGATTCAAAAAACTAATCAATCCCATTTTCAATTGCGATACATTAGAAAATATGAGGGTATTTATTGATTTATTAAATTTTAAAAATTACACAATTAACGCATCGCAATCTATAGCTCCCCGTCACGGTCACTTGGGTTTCGGCCCCCGTAAGAGAACTAGATCTCACCGTGGTCGTGTCAAGGCTTATCCCAAGGACGATGCCAAGAAGCCCGTCCATTTGACTGCCTTCATGGGTTACAAGGCTGGTATGACTCACATTGTCCGTGATCTTGAACGTCCCGGTTCCAAGATGCACAAGAAGGAAATCGTTGAAGCCGTCACTGTCATCGAAGCTCCTGCTATGGTTGTTGTTGGTGTTGTCGGTTACGTCGAAACCCCTCGTGGTCTCCGTTCTTTGACCACTGTTTGGGCTGAACATCTTTCTGAAGAAGCCAAGCGCAGATTCTACAAGAACTGGTACCGTTCCAAGAAGAAGGCCTTCACCAAGTATGCTCAAAAGTATGCTGAAGGTGCCAAGGATGTCACTCGTGAATTAGAACGTATCAAGAAGTACTGTTCCGTTGTCCGTGTCATTGCTCACACTCAAATCTCCAAGGCCAAGCTCCACCAACGTAAGGCTCACATTATGGAAATCCAATTAAACGGTGGTTCTGTTGAACAAAAGGTTGATTGGGCCCGTGAACACTTTGAAAAGGAAGTCACTGTTGGTTCCATCTTTGAACAAGATGAAATGATTGATATCATTGCCACCACCAAGGGTCACGGTTTCGAAGGTGTCACCCACCGTTGGGGTACTAAGAAGTTGCCTCGTAAGACTCACCGTGGTCTCCGTAAGGTTGCCTGTATTGGTGCCTGGCATCCTTCTCGTGTCATGTACTCTGTTGCTCGTGCTGGTCAACGTGGTTACCACCGCCGTACTGAAATCAACAAGAAGATCTACCGTATTGCTACTGGTGCTGATGCCAAGTCTGGTACCACCGAATACGATTTGACCGAGAAGCAAATCACTCCCATGGGTGGTTTCCCTCATTATGGTGAAGTCAATGAAGACTTTGTTATGATCAAGGGTTGTTGTGCCGGTGCTAAGAAGCGTGTCATCACCCTTCGTAAGTCTTTGACTGTTCACACTAAGCGTTCTGCTCTCGAAAAGGTTACTCTCAAGTTCATCGATACTTCCTCCAAGTTTGGTCACGGTCGTTTCCAAACTCCTGCCGAAAAGCACCAATTCATGGGTACTCTCAAGAAGGATCTTTAAGTTCATTTCTCATAATAATAAATATGTTTATTGTATCATTACATTTAACACAGGCAACTTATATTTGCATGAAGTATACTGTTGAATACATTTTATGAGCCTTTTGATCATGAACTTTATTTTCTACTTCTGCATAATCAAAAATACCGTCACACCTTTTTCTTTTTTCTTTTTTTTTTTTTTTTTTGTCTTTTTAAAAATGTCCAATGAAGAAGAATATGAAAGGCTAAGAGCATATTTATTACAAGCTCAGGTTTTGGTTGGTCAAAAACTAGAACCAAAAGAAGGTTTTTATTTTGCTCTTGAAAAGAAAGGAACAAATGTCTAATTGCAATAAAAAAAAAGGATCTATCGAAGATAGTTTAATTTTGAGACTTGAGAATCTTGAGTTGGAAACTAATAAAAACGAACCAAAGTCAAGTTTTGTTAAGCATTGTTTAGAATTGTTAATAAATATACAAACAACATTATTAAAACTATGTGCTAATTCGAAAGGTTAGAAGGAACACGACAAAAAGATCTTTAATTTAAATGATAAAGTAGGTGAAAATGAAAAAGATTTCTTGGGAATACGTGATCTTCGATTGGTACATACATTGCTTGAAATCATTGTATCTTGGGGATTTTATCCATATTTTTTACCTGGTGTTGGCGTGCCACTTTCTAAAAGAGTAAAATCGGGTTATACAAATCATGGTATAAATAATGATTTTTTTCTATCTTATATTAAAAGAACTAACCTTTTCTCTATTTAGAATTATTTGCGTCAACAGAGGAAGAAGAAATAAAAAGACGGATATCAACACAGACACTCTATGATCTATATGATCTTGTTTCACCTTTAGTTGATTTGATATCTCGTAGTGAAAAAGTAGTCAATGCTAAAAATTATACTACAGTAGCATCCATCTTGATGACTCGTCACTTGTCTGACTTGTATGCTGCCCTTTTAGAACTTGCTTATGTGCCACCGAATGAAATCGAACCAAACTTATATGAATCCAACATAGAGGAAGCGATACCGACCAGTCCAGGTCAACTTTTATCATCTACAAGAAAGCAGCAAACAGGGCTGCCAAAGGAAAGGAGAGACAAGTGTGCCCGTATGTTTATGTGGCTATTTGATCGATCTGATTTACAGAGAGCTATGGAATCCTTGATGGCCCTTTTGGGAACTTCTTCCCCACTTCATCCCGTACCAAATTGGCTCAGAACGATTTGTGGAAGGTTTTTATCACGAATATTACTAAAACCCAATGGTGTGGCTATTGTACTCGAATTCACAGTGGGCCAAGTAGAGCAGTGTAAGCAGGGCTATTTTAATTTTATTATACAAAAAAGTGACATTATAAAGTGCAATTGACACAATTAGAAAGTATATCAAAGTTAGTATTATCCGTTCCTCAACAAATGCCATCAATTGAAAGCTATTATGCCATTATTGCACCTCAATTGCTTGTATTGCTTGAAAAAGAAGCAATTGTTTCCACAATTAATCAAGCTGTTACATTTATTATTGGTAGAATCATCGCTAAACATTCTGATCTCGGAAAGAGATATATAGTGGATCAGATTGTGGGGAAGTTGGTATCGGCATGGAATCAGCAAGAATATGACAGTGTTTCAAACGATACGTTGACTACGATGGATAACGTTGTCGTGGATGAAGATGCGCTTGCTCGATTACTTTCTACAATGCACAGACTCATGATTGGAGGGGAGCCATCACCTGTGGTTATTCAAGCCTGTTTCACTTCATCTATTCCTTGCTTATATCATCTTTATCAATTTACAGTGCAATCTAAATCTGGATTAAGGGAAACTGTCTATGATTTATTACTGACTTATTTCCGTATCACTACCACTTTGGATGGTATTCATGAATTAAAACGAATTTTGCTTGATAAAGTAGATTTAAATGGTGAGCGCGTGGCATATTTTGCTCCAGGTCCATCTGGTGGTGTTGTCGTACGGTTAAGAAGGTATATAAAATATATATGAATACACTTTAAAATGTTTACGTATATATTGGTTCTAGGACTCGCAAAGTATTGGCTGGAAATGAACTTCCTTTGAATGCAGATGTACTAGTAGGATTTCTTGAAAAGATGAACAATTTAGAATTGTGCGGTGATTTCTTTGTATTTCTTTTAAATGAGTACTCTTCTTTACAAGCAAGGAAGACTGACCCAAAAATGCAAGTATAAAATTATAATCAAAATTATGTAGCCCTTAATGACCCCTTGTTTATTATTAGTATGCTTTTGACGCTTCATTTAATCATGGGAATGTTGGATAAATTGGGTCCTACAATTCTTGCAAAGCCTACACAAATCATATCGTTTGCTATCAACGTTATTCATGCACATGTTGATATGATAACGCCAAAAGAAGAAGAGCGCAAACTAAACAATTCACGTTTCCCTGATATTACGCGTATTGTAAGTGAAGAAGAAAGAGAAGCATTTGAAGAAGAGGAATCAACTGTCGAAGATGATATTGAGTCATTGATATTAGCCATCAATCTACTCAGAGCTGTTATGCACGGTAAGCAAAATGTATTCAAGGAGAATGTGTTCTTATTCTTATTCATAGAAAATGAAGAATTAGATAACAAGTCAGTACAGTTATTAAAGACTTGTCTGGAACCATTGAAAAAGCTGGAAAGGCATCCAGTAGAACTTGTTCAAGAATCAGTTCAAGAATTCTTGCTGGCCATTACGTCTTATTTATCAGCACAAATCATGTCTGGTAGAAAGCAGGATCAGCCCTCTTTAGAGGCATCCAAAGAAAAATACAGAGAAGCCATGAAGTCATTACAAGACGATTTATTACCCATACGAGCTCACGGTATGGGTATGTTGAAAGAAATGGCTTTAGCAAAGGACCCATTGGTATCTTCTGGCGAAGGCCTTAACCAACTTTTAGACATTTTTATCAGATTAGTTCAAGATGAAGATAGGTAAACGGTATATTGATGCAATAGAAAAAAGACATTCATACTTTATGTAAAAGCTATATTTACTTGAATGCTGTCAAGGGCTTATCTGCTTTGACAGATGCTTATGGCAATGAAATCATCAAGAAATTAGGAGATATTTACAGCGATAACCAGCAAAAACTGGACAATAGATTAAGAATCGGTGAAGCATTACTCCAAACGGTTCAAAGATGTGGCGATGCACTTGGAAAATATGGTAGCTTCTTTATATATACTAGAGTTATTGGCTAATCTTTTACAAGTCAATACACTTGTAAGACCTTTAGAGACAGTCTTAGCAAGACATAGTGAGGATAGTCATTTACGCGTATCGGCTTTATCTATCTTGGGTATAGCTTGTCAAACATGCCCTGTAGCTCTTTCTTCTCAAATAGCTGAGCTTATTGATTGGGTGTTGAACATACTTGATTTTGAGAAGAATGCAGAAGTAAGAAGAGGTATGCTCTATATGTTGAGCATATATACGCGTAAATAATAATAATTTCAAATAGCTGCAACTGTGTTGGTATTATCACTTTTCCGAGGATTAGCTCAACAAACATTGTATGAATATCCAACAGAAAGCTTAAGGAGGACCTATAGAAGCCTAAGATATATTGAAGAAACAGATGCTGATGAACTCACTCGATATCAAGCAAGAGTAGCATTAAGTGATTTAGATTCTATTATGCGAAATGAAATATTTAAAAATCAAAAGAAAAAGTAATGTGTCAAATAGTTGTATTTATTGATGCAAAGGTGTGCGCGCTTGATAGATTGTGTGAGTGTGTTTATACATGAATAATAATGTTGTACATTTATATATTGGTATTAAAAATAAAATATGAATAAATTATAATTTCCTCTTCGTTCTCTTTTATATCTATTTCAATAGTGTTCCACTGGGAAGGATGTACACCATTACGAGGACAAGATTTCTATTATAAATATGATTAAAAATAACAATAGAACGATAGCATAATAATTACAGCATGTTTAGGCATCCATTCACCACATAGTTCACAAGTGGCAGGATATTTATCGACTGGAAGAACAGAAAGCATTTCCCCTTTAAGCAAGAAAAAAAAAAAAAAAGAAAAAAAAAAGAAAAAAGAAAAATAGGTGTTTATATACTAAATTATATTCATATTATGACTGACACTTTATATAAAAAGAAAGCTAAAAAAAAAAGATTCAAAATAAACATACATGATTGTTTACACACATTGATAGAAAATAAGGGGAATAAGGGGAATAAGAAAAGATACGGTCAAATTGGGAGCGGGAGTATAAGGTATTAACCTCTTTTATTACTTTTGATAAATATCCATGGGCTTTCTATTGTTTTCTTTATATCCTAGTTCACTTATCGGCTACAATATGTGTTAACAGCATTGGTGATTTCATATATATGCAAAAAGAGGGCCTTTATTATCTACAGTAGTAAACATTGATCTTTTCCCACTCAAATAACTTGGCATCATTGGTATTCATCTTTACTCCTGAACATACGAATTAAGAAAAGACAGAAACCCCTCCTCCTTAAACTAGCTTTTAATCATACAGAAAGATGGAAGAATTCAATCTGTAAGTTACTGGGGTTAAAAAAAAAGCTTTGCAGATATGCATTGACTATTTAATTTCTTTCTTTAAACAAGGCATAAATGGCATTATATAGAGATTGAAATTCTAAGCCTCAGCACGAATTGTTCATTTACAACACAGATGTTTTGATGTTATTTAAGCTAAACTTGATAACATAGTGTACCTAACCCTATTTAATCGCATATATCATGCTGTATGTAAGGTATGTTTGACGAATGTACTTCAAAATATTATTAGTTTTAAATTGCGCTAAATTCGCACATCTATTTTTTTTATAAATGTCGTCAACTTTATTCTCGTCAGCTTTATTATCTTTTTCCCCTACTGTAGGGCTAGTTTGCCTTCTTTCTCATTATCTGGCAAGACATTCTGAATCCAAAAAGGGCTTGATTATGCAAATCTAGTCTTAATTAGATCCTCTATTTGATATATACAGTTTTAAATATTTAAGACAACTAATATTGCTTGCCACAAGTTATTATTACTTGACTAGTTGGACATCCATTTTTTTTGAGCTATGCGAAAGAAAGATTATTAGTAACCACAGAGACAAATGCAAATAACAACAGCATTCAAGCAAGCTCGTTTGCTCACGTCTGTACTTCGTGCTTTCGAGAAATGGTTATCAAGCAGAGTATTTAGAAATGATGTCTCTGTTGATTAGTAAGTTAATTTTAATCAAACCCTATCCCCTAAAGATTCTTAGAGCTTCTCAAGAATAGAAAAAAAAAATAGCATGCCCTATTTGCTGTAAATTTGATATAAATTATTGTGTTTTAAATGATATGGAATTTAAATTGCTTTTACGAGTTAAGAGTATGAGGTTTTGTTTCCGCTTCATAATCAAATCATGCTACTCATGATAAGCCAAAGAGTTAATATCTATTCAGTCTTAGCTTAAGCATCAGAGGACAATTGGGATAAGTGGAATGAAATAAAATTCTTTTGGGACTACATAAAGTATTGATTAGGCTAGAGCTTTGGACAGCAGGCAAACATCATTTTAATCCAATCTCTCTATTAAGCTGCTTATCTCAAAAACCTTTTGTGCATATTATTCAGTGATATGTGACAGAACATCCTTATTAAAGACCTAAACGTTTATCTCATGTCTTTATTTAAGCACTATTGGAAATTTTCCAAACAAGAAATATTTTATTGCAAATTAGTGGCAATTCACTTTTCTGGTTTCTTGCAAAATTTGAATAATCATTATTCATTTCAATAAAAAAATATCAAGAAGTTTATTATACTACAGCTCAGCCATTGATGTTTCAAGTTGAGTAAATAGTTCTGTAAATGCAAAGTAGGTGAAGCCTTCAAAGGTCACTAATTTTTTATATATTTATCTCATTTTTCATATTTTATTTCAGTTTTGTTCGTGAAAAAGTTAAAGTTTAAAAAAAAAGTTTAAAGCAGTTTGAAAGACGGGATTAATGAAAATATACATATTCAACACAATTTATGTGTCTATAAAACTCTTTACCGATTATATTATCACAGAGACCATCCACGAGATTTAACTTTTATTTAATTCAAAGAATGATATATGCCTTAATGACGAGTATATTAAATATACCCAAGGACATCAGCAGCTAGTGACAACATTAAAAAGGGTAAGCAGTTGCTCAATAGTTAGTAAGAAATTATTATAGCTTATACTATTGATGCTGTATTTACTTTTGTATAGATGATAAAGTTTTGATGACTTTATTTGCAAGTAGTAATATGATTTTGATTTCAGATCCCACTTGAGGAAATAAAGCTCTTTTATATTCATACATTTAAATCGACTACAATGTATTAAGTATTACTTGAACATTTAGACAGGTTTTACAACGACTTATTGAGTCTTCCCAATCTGCAATACATGTTGACATTGTATTGTAACAATTGGTGTCACAATTCATATGAGCTTTAGTTATATTCAATGCTTAGAAGTCATGTACAAACGTAGTTACATAAAAATAACAAGAGTCAAATTTAGATAATATTTGATTATAAGTTGAAAGAGGTCTGTATAAGGAAGAGAAGTGAGCCATTCATGTACAAGCATGATGTATTTAGAAGCTGACTTGAAACTTCTAATGGGCTTTACAAAAAAAGAAAAAAAAGAAAAAAAAGCTTTTGTTTTCTTTTTATTTTATATAAATGATAAAGAAGGAATTTCGACCTGTTGAAGTAGACATTGACGTAGGCACCTACGATGACAGTTTTTATAATACAGCATTTAAGGGATGGAGAGCCAATTTAAGAAATAAATTACTACCTCTTATTCGTCGTGAAACACCCATTCTAGCCTCTATGCAGGTATTTCCATGAAAGTTGTTTATAGAAAATATATTTGTGAATGACACTTCTTTTTAGAAACACATTCGTCACAGTGTGCTTGATCATTATTTTGTATGGATGGCTAATTTAGGAACACACACTTTTTTTATGGTATTTTTGCCAATTCTTATTTGGTTTGGTAATGCAGAACTTGGTAGAAAGTAAAACAAGAAAAAGCATAAATTAGACAGTGAAAAAGAAGGTTGACTTGTATTTGTGTAGTGTATGTATCCTGACAGCTTCTGGTGTATTTTGGTCTGGATTTTTAAAGGTACACCTAAAAACTAGATACACAAAAAAATTAATAACGGCATAGGATCTATTGTGTCTTCCTAGACCATTTTCACCACCTGTTCATCGATTGACAATGTCACCTTCTGTAGCCTTAGAGTATGGATTTCCTTCAACTCATTCGACTAATTCAGTCTCCGTCGCTCTTTTCTTTATTTCCATAGCATGTGAAAAATTTACCCCTGAATCTCCAGCAAGACTTGTATCAGTCCTTGCCTGTTCCTTTTATGCAATTAGTGTCGTATTTGGAAGGCTCTATTGTGGAATGCATTCGTTGACAGGTATAACTAGTACTTAATGTATAAGGTGAATGCTTATGTATTTCATTAGATTGTGTGGGAGGAACAATCTTGGCTTATTTGGTCTACTGGATTCAATGGAATTTTAAAAGTAATTTTGATTCCTTATTTACAAGCGATTCATATTGGGGTATTGAAAATTACTTATAAAGAAAAAGCATACTTATTCTTTTTTCATGCAGTGTTTCTGTGTATTCCAATCTGTCTAATGCTTGTATCACTACAGTAAGTGAAGAGAAAAATAAGCTAATCTTTTTTGCCAAAGTACTAATATTGAATCATAAGCCCCGATCCAATAGAAAGATGCCCATGCTTTGAAGACAGGTAAGATATTTAAAAGAAAAATTAAAGTAGAGAAGCTCAATTTATGTGTAGCGTTTGCTTTACGGGTGTTCTTCTTGGTCTCATGCCAGGAAGTTGGTTGTGTAACCAAGTCGATTATTGCCAAGCAGGGCTGTTATCCTCTGTCATCTCTAAGGACATGAGTCCTTTGGCTACCTTACTACTATTTGTAAAGCTAGTGGCAGGTAAGATGATTTCTAACTCACTTGAAAAGTATAACTCTAATTGTGTACATAGGTGTTGCCTGTTTATTCATTTGGCGTATTGTGTGTAAAAAATTGTGTTATTACATTTTGCCTCCTATTTATCGTGTATTTAATCTTCCACACCGTAAATTTGAAATTGGTGCAAGGCAAGTATATAATAAAATAGAAGAATTGGTAGCTAAATTGCTATGTTTAGGACGTACAAGAACTTACGTAGAGAAAGTATTCGTTCTGTTCCTTCAGTCTTGGACTTTCACTCAATATCAAGCAATATATCAGATCATGAGTATATTGGAAAGACTCAGGCAAGGAATAGATTAGCTTACAGAGGAAGGCCTTTAGAAAAAGAAGAAATAGTAGATCCTGTTTCGCAGTCAGTGTTTGAGGATACACCACTCAGATATGATGTTGATATTGTTACAAAGCTTATTGTCTACTCAGGGATCGGATTCATTGCTGTTTTCGCTGTTCCTATATTATTTTTTTATATATCAAATATTTGTAGTACTTATTGTAATCATTAATACCATTTTTGGAATATGAATTTCAGACTTATTTAAATTACTTGTCGTAAGTTTTTATGTGCTCTGTGTTGTAGAAGGCATTCATGAAATATTTGTGATCTTGTAAACTATCCTTTCGTGATTTTTTTAATTAAACATGTATGCTGAAAGGGAGTGTTTTTAGAATCAGACAGCTACCCCTATGTAGGATGCATTGACACCTAGAAAGAATTTTCTCCTTTCTTTTTTTTTTTTTAACATGTGTTAGACTTTTTAGTTCCATAAATGGTTAGATGACATACTATGAATTGATATTGCTAACGATGAGTTGTGTATGTTCCATTTTATTAAATAGTAGAGGGGATATTAATTAGAAACAACCACTTTGCCCTTTTCAAGAAAACCATGTTCTCTATCACCACCTATAAATGTAGGACATATAGAAAATCGAACAACACCACTTGTTCTACCCTTCACTTCTGTCATTGTTTCCTCTTCAAACTCTTGTTTTCCTTCTTCAATTGCCACAGTCGTAATCTCCACGTCTTGTCCTCTGATAGCAATAGCCAACTTGAGTGTCTTTTCCACAATATCACAGATCTTGTTAAAATAACTCTTTTCATCCTCTACCGCTGCATCATTTTCTCGTAAGAAAGGATGATAAATATCAGCCAGGTCATCATAAATCTTGGTTGCTATCCTTTGCTTTTCTTTAATAGCCATTTGCTGAATATCGCTCTCTTTACCACTTTTGGCAATGACAGAGGCCATTTGCTGACGTAAACGTACAGAGAATTGAGATGAATGAGCTTGAAGCCAGTGGAAAAGTGCATCATAAGCCTCATTGACCTTGAGGCCAGGATAGACAGGGACATTAAAGATGGATGTCACCAAATGTTCGTGAACGAGTTTTTCTGATAGTAAGTTGACCAAAGAAGATTCTAATTCAGCATTGGGCGCTTCCAAAATACGGAGGTGTGGCCAGGTCTTGCAAAATTTCTCTGCTGCCTTAGCTTTATCTGCCTTTTTACTTAGGGTCATGATGAGACGAGCAATCGAGTACTTCAGTAATTTGAAAGAATCGCGAATGGTGGAAAGATCGTCATCTGTGGCTCGAATAGTACGTGTGTGTTCAAAAAAGCTTTGTTCAATAGCAGAGTATTCCACTTCTCTTTCCTTATATATCCTTTGTGCTTCTGCCAATTCGACTTGTAATTTTTCTTTTCTTGCTTTCTCTGTCTCAATTTCTGATGCTCTCAGGGCAATAAGTTCATTGAGCTGTTCTAGCTCCTGTTGTAATTGTTCATCTTCTGGATTAACTTGTTGTTCGATATTGGCAGGTGGCATTATCTCTGCTATAAAGAGAGAAAGTTAGAAAACAAAGAAAAAGGGCAAAAAAAGGAGAAGTCTATATGCAGTTATTTTTACGGATTTGGAACTCTTCATAAATGACATAATCTCCAGGACCATAAGATTTTGAGGTCTTTATCGCTGGTCTTTCTTCCCCTTTTTTCGATTTTTCTTTTGTTTTGAATAAACCTTTCATTTTATTGCCTGCTGAATTCAAATTACGAACTGTTTTTGACCTGTTCATTCCTTTTGAGGTAGAAGGTTCTGGTACTGGAGGAGGAAGAGGTAATTTAGATGGTGTATTTTGCATAGAGAGTCGGTTAATATCTGCCATAGTTTAAGCCGAAGAATTAAATAAAAGAGAAAGTTTCAAAAAAAGAAATGAAATTCAAGCTTCATATTAATAAATTGATTGTAAGTAAAATTGATCTCCGATGAACAGAATATAAAGTGTTGCTATAATAATACAGTGGGACAGACTCGTCTCGACTGGCATGTAAGTTAATACGCTTTATTCCTTTTAGTTCATACCACTTTCAGATGTGTGACCCTTTATTAATCTTATAAATAAAAGTAAAATGTGCATGTATAAAGAAAGATGATAATACAACGCTTACGGTGCTAATCTATGGATTTCAAATATTCAATCTAGGTTTTTTTTAGGTCCTATTTAAGAATTTGGCTTTATCCTACTACTGGTAGTTCCTATAAAAAGTTACCAGCATCATTTCAATTTTGTATGTGGTTATCTTTCCTGTTTTTAGTCAAAAATATGTTGAACTATTTTTCTTTCTTAATGCTGTTGTTCAGGAGGAGAGTATTAGTATTGTTCGAAAGCATCAAGATTCAACCTCCAATTAGTTTGTAAATCGACCTATAAAGGATTTTGACAATGTACAAGGTATTCCATAAAACCTTTTAGGATTATAATCGAGAGATAAAGACGTATTTATCGTGTTTCAACACCACATAACACATCCAGGCTATGCTCGATTGTAACTTCTCCTTTTAGACGACCAATTTGTTTGTTGAGTAAGCACCATCACCTTTGAGCTTACTTTATTCCGTGTCTGGTAGCGTTGAATAGCTGCCAAACAATCAGACTCCATGCTTTGTTCAATGAAAAGTCTATTGGTGATGCGTTGGTTGCTTTTAGTACTCTATCAATCTGTTTTTTCTTTCTTTGAGTCGCTTACCGAGCTCAAGTAATTCCTTGATCTAGTCTTGCATAGGATTATTGAAATTTAACGTAATTCTGTCATGTTACACGGTTTTGAAAGGTATAAACAGAGATGATTCACAATTTTTTATGTAAAGTGAAAGTAGAAGCACATTCTGGAAGAGCTATAATCGCATCCAGAGTCGAAGTGAAGCCATCGACAATTGAAAAAGGGTAAATAAGCAAATTATAGCTTTTAAAACAGTAGTTTGTTTTAATGATCCACAAATTGGAGTCGTGAGCACTGTAGATATAAAGGAATCAAGGTTATACTTCTCTTCAATCTTGTTACTGTGACAGCTAACCTTTTTATGAAACTGTAATCTTTTGTATGATCTAAGTTTAACACAGTATTAAATGGTTTTCTCTGAGTTTTAAAGCCTAAAGTGCCCTTGCCTATTTTTTTTTTGCCCTTTTTTTTCTTATTGTTACATTACCTATTTTTATTGATTGGCAATGGATAAGTCTTTTGGCAGTCTGTTGCGTCATTCTCGTTTGGCTTCCTATGATCGAACAATTGAGCAAGTCTACAAAATACCCAAAAACAGTAAAAAGTTGGGTGATTGGGGCCTGAAGCGCAATTTGCCTACTGTCATTCGTACACCACATGTCATTGTCAGATCATTAGATACAGCCGAACATCAAACACCTTGGGTATCTGGCGAAAGCAAAGTATTATTTGTTAAGCGCTGGAAAGAGAACTTTCCTAATTCTCGAAAACCCACCAGCCGATCAGAAGATGTTCAATATAATATAGCCAGCATGACCCCTGCAGAGTTTCAACGATTCTTGAAAACGATTGAAAAGCAAAAGGCACCCAAGTTTAAGGAAGCGATTTTAAGAAAGGAAGCTGTTCCTGAGCAAGTGTTTGAATATCTCAAGGTGAATGTGGCCAATGATAATAAGGGTGAAGGGGTGGTTGGTCCTACTTATTCGGAATATCAAACAGAATGGGATTATCCTGTGGAAGGTCGCTTGCTTAACATGCTAAGACGTGCAGAAGGCCATGCAGTTGGCGTTGGAGGCGTTGTTGCGTACTTGCCCAGAAGACATACGTTGGGTTTGAAGACAGCTGTTGATAGAAAAGTACGTACATTCTATGTACAGCAAGCCGAGATAGATGAAGAAGGAAAACCAAGAGTGATTGTGACACCTCGACATAAGAATACATCACTTTCTGTTGCCATGTTGAACGGTTACGAATCCTCAGAATCACAGGATTATACAAACTATGGTAAAAATAGAACGACATTTATGACAGCTGATGACATGTGGAAGTCTCAGACTAATAAACGTCGTTCAACCGAACGTCCACAATCAGAGGATAATATTAAACCTAACCCAGAGCATACTGATTTGATGTCACGTATATCAAGCTTATTAGAAAACAGTCAAAACAAAGATAAATAACTTTTGTACAAATAAAGAAAAACGCATAAGAAAAAATTAATTTCCTACGGTTTTTTTTTGCGATATTTTTTTTTTTGCCTTTTAAAACATATAAAAGGGGAACTAATGACAGTAGTAGTAGAAAGCGTTGCTTGGGCTGTATATGGAACAGTAGTTGTTGTAAGAAAGATAAAGTTGCATGCTTTACATCCGACTGAAACGTATACCCTTTTTTTTTCTTTGCATAAAAAGGCATTGTTCGTATTCAGCATATTATTCACAAGACATTTCCAAGCGAAATACGAATCTGAATTCTTTGCTACTTTAATAACAATATTGGCTCTGGGATTAGTGTTTTCAACCTTGGCTTTATTGTCAGTTGACATCTTCTTAGTCTCAGCTACAGTGGATCCTTCAACAGGGACAAAAAGAGAATGGGCAACGCCAGAAGTGTTAATTGAGATGACAAATATGACTAGGATAGTTTATTATGGTATATACCGTGCATAGTTGAACAGAGCACATGTACTTATCTTGTAAGATCAGCTTTTTATGGCACGATTACTATATTTTGCTTCTTTTTGATACCATTTGCTTATTTCTTTTATGAAGAATATGATGAAGACCAATCATCAAATGATCGTATTTATGGCGCATTAAAGTACACTTCATTCTTTGTCATCATATCTATTTTGCTATTGATCTTTGGCCTGTTCCTTAAGCCGACATCAAAACCTCCCAAGATCGATTTAGATTGGTTCAAGAAACTCTTGACAGAGAATTGTAAAGTATAAGGTACTATAGATGAGTAACTGCTAATATTTTGGTAGATGGTGAAAAGACGATATCTTTTATACTCGCAACTCTTATTCTTCTTGGAATGCTCGTTTTTATTGGTTATACAGCACCTGGGCTGTCCCTTTTACCAATTGACATGATAAAGGGTAAAAAGGGATTAGAGGAAGAGGGTGAAGATGTGGAAAATAGGTTGATTGCTTCTAGAGAAAGACAGAGAGCTATTAAGGTCAAGTATGGAAACAAATCAGTACCTGTGAAAGAGCAAAGAGAACTTGACCGATTAGAAGATGAAGAAAGGTAAGCGATTTTGAGCTCATCCTTTCCCCCTTTGAGGCTTATATTCTATTTTAGAATTCTTTCTAGAAGGCTCACAAGCATCCAACAATATAAATCGAGCACGATCTATAAGGTGTTTTATATAGTTCGGCCCTTTGAGGTAACCTTACGATCAATAAAATGATTGTTATTAATCATTATACAAGATTATATTGGGAGTTGTATTATTATGCACAACTTTAGTTATTGTTGTATCCATATTTATGACAATGTAAGTCACTTTATATAATAATCCTAACTAATGTATTTTGATATATAGAGTGGATAAGATTGCTAATGCGATATGTGGAAGTCAATGCGGATATGTTATTAATCATCCAAAGCTATTTAATCCTATCAACTTCATTTTTGTCAACTTGTCCAAGATATTTCCACTTGACTACATGTTCATGGTCTGTTTGATTGTTTATTTCTTCTTGGCAACCATGTCTGGTATTGTTCACGTTGGCATTCGATTTCTTTGGATTAATTTATACAGCATCAAAAAAGGAGCAACAGCCCCTCAAGCATTACTTGTATCTGCTGTATTATTAACTCTGAGCTTACTTGCACTCAATTACACCATGACAACCACAGTTGCTCCTGGTTATGCACATTTTGGAAGTCAAGTTTATGTAAAAAAAAGAAAACGAAGAACGTGTAGTATTTTATTCTGATTTATGCTTTAGTGTAATCAAACAATCCTTGATGGAGTAAGAGATTGTACTGAAAATAAAGAAATGATCGTCCCTTGTGATATTTATGGACCAACAGGTAAACAAGGAAAAATAAGTAAGCAAAGAAATTAATAGCAAATTGATAGACATTTGTACACCCACTGTGTCATCCACAATGATTGACAAAATCATTGTAAACACGCCCTTCTTTGGTGTATTCTTTTATTATTCACAGTGGATATTTTTGGCTGTATTTGGCCTTGGATTTTTGGTGGCTTTATTTAAAAGGCCAAGAGATAATAGCACACAAGATGATTTACAAGAGCTTGATGAAGAAGAAGAAAACTTGTTATCTCAAAGAAATAACAGCTACCATTCAACATAACTCGTGTGGATGTTTGTACATATCCGTGGACACGTTTTTATTTGCTCCATTTGATATTTCTCAATACAGTATTCCCAACTATGGGAAATCTTCACCGTCTGTCTTCTTTGTTTCTCCTTATTTTGCTAAAATAATAACACAAAACCAAGATAAGATAAACCCTGCTTTTTTTTTCATATTCAAGACGTAAACTTGTCAAATGAGAATGGAATACGTACTCGTTGCACAAAAACGCTTAAAATATAATACGGGTATTATTAGCAAAAGGAAAAGGAAAGAAGCTAAGATATATTAAGGACCATATTGTCAATTAAAGTAATTGACAATATGTTCAATCAAGAAAGCTTGCAGATCTCTCATCATTATAGCAAGGGACGTAGAATTCAACCTGGTAAGTGCGTGCTGGCTTTTATTTTTACTTGTCAGCACGAATCATAAAGAATGTAGATTTCATACAAAAAAAAAAAAAATAGTGATGTTACAAATAGAAACACATTTCTATTACTTTATTCTCCCTTTTTCATATTAAAGGATTTGAATTTCTTTTTATGGAAAGGTGTAAAATGTTAATATTCATAAAACTAACAGACATTCGTCTTTTTACTTGAAATAGCCTAAATTAATAAGAAATGAGAGAACAATAATAAACAAAAAGCTGAATAAAGGAGATCAAAAGTTTTGTGTGACAAGACACAGATAGGGGCAGAAAGGGACTTTGTTTTTCATTGGTTTATTTATTTTTAGTATAAACAACGTTAGTTGTCTTCATGCATCATGAAGAGCATCTATATAAAAGTATATTCAACTTTTCTACTTTTTCTTCTTCTTCTTTATCTCATTCATTCTTTTTTTCTTGCAAGAAGAGAAAAAAAAAAAAAAACGTTCGTTTTATATTCATTCACTCGCTTTACCCAATCACCTTCCCTAATTTTATTCCCAAAAAAAAAGACCCTTTTAGACAAAGACTTTTTTTATTATTGGTAAATAACAATGATGGTATGAGATTGTATCAAAAGCTCAATTAATCCAATAGACATGTACTCCAATACTTCCTATCAAACTTCATTTGCTCCTACTCAGTTGACTCCACCAGAAATTGAGATTGATCAATGCTTAAACAACTATGGAAGCCACGACAGTATGAATTACAGCCGTCGCCCTAGTTATTTTACTGGTCTCTTATCTTCTAGTGAATCTGATCAAGAACAGCAGCAGCAAACACCTAGCCCTTTTAGTGGCTACGAAGACTATCATCCACTTGATAAAAGGCGGCCAAGTACAATTGTCGAACTCCCTCAATTGGATTCTGATTACAGTTATTCGACTGCAATTCATCCTTGGCTTACAGCAAATATGCAACAAACTAGCGGTAATCGTTCTCCATTCATGTACGCTAATCCTGCCATCGACATGTATTCTCCTCAAGCCTATTTGAGTAATCATCTGTGTGGTTCTTTGGATGTAGATGGCATTTTCCGTGAAAGAGCCTCTTCTGCTTGTTCATCTTCCTCAGCTGATAGTTCATCATCCGTCAGTCCACCATCTACACGTCGTCCGAGTAAGGTGACTGCGGCCAAGTCATCCGTGAAGCGTTCAAGAGGCCGTAGGGTGTCCAATAGTCCTAGCGTTGCTGGTCAAAAAGTCTTTACTTGTACACACGATGAATGTGGTAAGGTTTTCAAGAGATCTGAACATTTGAAACGTCATATTCGTTCTATTCATACTTTGGAAAAACGTAAGACATGTTTATAACTTATCGAGTATAGTGTACTTACTAGTCTATAGCTTATGAATGTCCCTACCAAAACTGTTCTAAACGATTCTCTCGTTCTGATAATTTGAATCAACACATTCGTATCCATCGACATACAGGAAAAGACAAAATCAGCAACTCTACTCATCGAAATACTTTTAATAACTTTATGCCTGCTTATTAACAACATAACAACTAAGCAACATTTTGGGTTCCTTTCTCTTTTATACTATTTCGCATTATATCATATTATACCACTATTGTTTGTTTACTTTTTTTGCATGCCCTTTATACTCTTTATGTCTCTCTCTCTCTCTCTCTCTCTTTTATTTGTCAAATCATTACAAACCTTTTCTCTCCTTTTTATATAAATAAAAGGGGAGAATGATGGTCTAGTTGATACTTTAAAAACCGTTATTTGTATGTACAGCATAACCTTGTCTATTTTACAAAATAAAAGAAAACCATTTTATATAAGCACGGTCCACTTTTGATATAAAGCATTGTGTGACAATAGCCTATTGAAATTTAAATGCCATTTATAGTCACAGAGATCTGTTTCTAGATTTTTTTTTCTTTTCTCCTTTATTTTAATAATGTTTACTGTGTGAAACCTATTCAATTCAAACCATATTTTTAACCCCCTTGTCGTGCCGTGGTAAAACTAAGCGTGAACTCAACTGAACGCAGTAACTTTAAATTTCAAGCACCGGTCATTAACACACTCAGGACCATCAATAATTCAAATAACAATCATCACTATATTTTGTCAGACTAGCAATAAAAGAATAAATATTTTTTTTACTCCTGAAAACATTGTTTATTGTCTTTTCCAGAAAGTAAAATCGCACCAAGAGTAAATTGATGTCGTGCTGATCCAAGAATGATTGTTCACTCATTTTTGGTGCACAGTTCAGGGTCAATCCACATTTTTTTCATTAGCAGATTGCACGAATCAACAGAATTTCTCTGATTGGTACTTCTATCTACCCCTCACTCAGCACTATAAGTTATCGCATCAATTCTTTTATTTAAACATGTTGAAAATTCCTGATTCCCGCCAATGGAATGAAAATCAGGAGTGATTGTGACAATAAATAAAATGGCGCGCTTATAATTGTTTTGACACATTATTATAAATGTATGCTATGGTGAGGCTTTCTAGTGCTGCCAGTGAAGCAGCAAAAAGACTATCTAGAATACCAGAGTAAATCGAATGAAGGAAATCATTTGAATCAGCCAATACGTTTTGCTGACTGAAAATTTCGGATATTCTTTCGCACCTGTCTGTGCTGCACAAATATATAATAATGTTGTCGTTGGGTTTGAAGGCTCCATCTATTATTCGTTTTGCATTGTAAAAAGTTAGAGCATCCAAAATATAGGAACCAATATAAAAAACAAAGCACAGTAAGAGTAGACCTAACTGAGAATAGCAACAGACTTGCATGATGACTCCTCTGTCGTCAAAAACTTGAAATAAAAATGCAAACACACCCAAATGAGCAATTAAAAAACCAGCAAACACGAGAAGCTTTTGTCTACTTTCTGCAAATGAGATGTAGACAAACGGGTAGACTTCCTTTCCATTACTGTTTGTTCTTTGATCTGCAGAAAGTTTTGCATAGGCTTCTCGCATTGCATTCTCTCTTATAATATTTTCCAAGCTTGGCCATGAGGCATACGATTCATTGCTGTTTGCATCCAAATTAGGGCAATCGATCATATTCAAGGAAAGACTTGATGGGTGGCTTGATTGGGAGTCTGATAAATGGTTCAGAGAGTGATTTAAAGAGTTGTTCGACATGTTTTTCGAGGAGAGATCTGATAAGTTGTTCGGTGAGACATCCGATACATTCACTTGGATGGCAGGAGTAGTTAAAAGACCAGGTGCTGGCATCTGTGATTGAAGTATGTTGTTGTGTTTAGTACAAAAACAAATAATGAAGCATTTAGACCAAAAGCGTATAGCTCATGACTAACTTGCATGGAGAAGGGAGAAGTCACTAGTTTTCCAAACAGCCATATGTCTCCTGACACCTTCAAGTTTTTTCTAATCACAATCTTCAATTCTTTTAATATCATCCAACAGAAAGGCAAATAATGAAGAGGAAAGAAGCATCATGTCAAAGATAACCCGATGAAAAGAAGTAGTATGTAACACACAATGTGTGACTAACGTATAAATGCCTGGTCCTGTGATACATTTGACTGTTGCAATAAATACTAGATAACATTGCTTTACGAAAACCTGAATACGTTCTGCTTGATGTAGACAACGTATTAATGTAAATGTCTTCGCTGCTTGAGAACAATCAAAAGAGAGGACGCACAGGGACTGCAAAGCTCAGTAAGCCAAATCTGTTTTGGAATAGAAAACACAATGGTTTATTTTTAACGTGCAGGTTGTTACACTGGTTTATTCTTGTAGTAAGATGCGCCATTATTACCAATAACTATATTGAGTTATATTTTAATCAGTTAGAGTTCATTAATTTGGCTCCACCAGAAATACTCATATGGGTATAATAATCTATATCCTTATAAGCTGTATCATTGACTATCGACAGGATATTGTACATGTTCAACTTCAAGCTGTTAGGAGCCTCGCTTATTCTCATTGTCAGTGCATCCTTTTCCAGAAACTTATCGTGTTTTACTTTACTCTTAACCACTGACCAAAATTGATCAATTAGCCTAAGTTTGGAGGAGTATGAAGGCAAATAAGCACAACGGTATCCTTGGGATACGATATATTTGGCTATATCTTCAAAAATATGAATAGGGACGTTATCCATGACTAGGCAGTAGACCTTCATGTGCGGATACTAGTCAATTTCATCCATTGTAGCCTTTAGAAAACAAATTTGACGTCCTGTTACTGTCCCTTTGCTTATATGCACTGCGCCATCTTTTCGTTTTTTCTTTTAATTTGCTGACGGTTGCGGAAGCCTTGGATTGTATTTAATCAAGCCTATCGTAGAAATTGCACCCAGGATTGTAGTTATCTGTGATCGTATTTTGGGCAATTTCACCACTGCAGGTGGGTCCTTCTTTGATCAATCCATATTGCGTTTCGTGTTAATATCAAAAGCAGATTTATCTAGAAAGACATAGTCTTTGTAAAATTCATGTCGAGTCTTTTTCACTGATGAATCCATTTCAGGTGCTCTTTGCTTTCGTCTTTGCTGCTCCTTTTCACAGGCTGAAACTGAGTTTTTCTGAGAAAAAGAGTTGCAATATTTTCTTACAAAATCACGCAAAGTGCTCTTATATACCTTGAGTCCTTTAAATACCTGCCTCAGTTGTTCCAAGACGGCTGGTGGGGGTTCTCATCAATACAATCTAGAATGACCTTTTTATACTCCTCATTGTGAAGACAAGTACTGTGTATAAGAGTTTAATGTCTCAAGGCGATGCTGGTTTTCATCAACAATATAATCCGTAGACTTGGACTTGTCATACTCATTGATAATTGTTCCCATTTTACCTTTGTATAAAAATTAAGCGCTTCTTATGATAAAAAGATTTGGTGTAATTGTGGTAAAAGAAGATAAACTGAGGCGATTAAACCCGGTGCACTTTATATATGCAAGAAATATATTAAGGCATGTACGATAATATATTTTAAAAATGCGAAATGTGATTTGTTGGCGAGGCGATAGTTGCTTTTTAAAAATAGCGATATGTATTCTTAATTGAGTGTGACATTCATTTATACCAGGTGCGACTTTACTTTCTGGAAAGCCTGTAATAAATGAATAAACTAAATCTCAGATACACGTCAACCATCTTCATAATTATTTTATTACTGCAAGCTTCTTAAATTTGTAAGTGCTCGTTTAGAGGCAACACTAGAGTAAAATTCTCATACAAAAAAAAAAAAGACTCACGTCAACCATGGGAAGTATAAATCATGGGGTCCCTTTTGTGTGTGTGTGTTGATGAGAAAATAAGTGCCTAGAACATCTATCTTTAAAACGCCTTGTGAGAGTAAGAAAATAAACAAATGATACACAAAAAAAAAGATCTTTTTCTACCTTCTTTGCCTGGGCGAGAACCCTCAGTTTATATATTCGGGAACACTCATCTTGGAAATTTGCCGAGTTGTTCTTTATAAAAAAAGGTAACACCAAAGCAAAAGAAAAAGGTTTTTTTTTTATAAAATTTTCAAAGCCAATCAACATCTATTTTCTCTTTTCTCTTCTTTTTTATATTCTTCTTTAATGTCTCAAGATAATTTATTTTCTTCAAGTTTTCAACCTCCATCACAACCAATATTCGATCCAAACAGTGGACTTTATGGACCAAATATCCCAATTCAATTTGCTGCTTCTGTTCCTCATCGTCAACAATCACAGCCACATTTATCTATTAATTTTCAAGCTTCTCCATTTCAACAGTCCATGATACAGTCTTCTTGTAAGTTTATAGGGCATTAAATAATTCTTTCTTTTTTTTTTGCTTAAATGATTTAGGTATGCAAAGTTATCCAAACAGTCCATTTGATAGACCAGAGTCATTGATATCTTCAGGTAGCAGTAGACAACTCCAGACAAAGGCTGAAAGGAGAGCTGAACATAATGCGACTGAAAGGGCTCGTCGTGAAAATCTAAATGCTAAATTTCAACAACTAGCTCATATCCTTCCTAACCTTCAAAATGACAGTAGACATTCCAAGGTGACGATCATCGATCGTACTTTGGATTATGTGAGAGGATCAATCACGAAAGAAGAACGTATGCAGAATAGAATTAAAGAGTTAGAAAAGATCAATAGTTATCTGTTGTCTCAATTGGACAGTCGTAATTCTAAGAGAAAGAAATCGATTCAATCCGATCCTTCTTTACTTTCTTCTCCCAGTACGAGTTCTATTAGATCAGAAGAATCAAGAGATAAAACGGATGATGAATCCATCGATAACAAATCTTCGATTGAGAATAATTTAACCCTCAATCATCCTTCGCTGTCACCTCAGTCAGTCATTGTGAATCAAAAGAACTATTGGACTAATGATCCAAAGCAAGGTTCTGGTTATGAATACGCATTGATGGCAGGTCCATATATCAAAGAGAACAGACCCAACATCAAACAAGGTCATTATGTTTCTCTTAGTCAACAACAATTTTATAATCTACAGCAATAATCATACTTTCCTTATTCATACCCCCTCTCTCCTTCTTCTTTTATCATTAATCACACATTTAAAGAATAGGTTCCATTCTATATCGATATGCCCCCTTTCCCCTCCTCCCTTATTCATATCTATTTGTAAATCTATGTCTATAAGAAAAAAAAAAGCAATAAATACATTTCAAATTATATCAGATATTAAATGATTAGAGAAAACATGTAGTAAAATGTAGATGGACATGGTTATTTGCTTTGGATTTGAATCTATTCATTCTAAAATCTGATTACAGAAATTGATAGTAAATATTGTCCAAAAAAGGAAAATTCAAATTGTTTACAACCTGTGTATTATGCTTTTTGATCGAACCTTCTTCTCCTTTATGAAAAATAACATGTGCGTGTTTATGTGTTTGTGTGTGTATCGATTTCTTCTTGGCAATCTATTATTTGTATCCTTTTGATCACAAGCTAATAATACCTAGTCCCTCTTGTTCTTCTTCCAACTGGATTGTGAATGATAATGAAACTTGTGAGAACAGCACAGAATCTATTGAATTGATAAAAAACGATAATGTCCTGTCTATTTTATTGAATTTGATGAAAACATTCTTCAAAATATACTTGTTGACTTTATTTAACTTTGTAATATGCTTCAAGGACATATTTCATAAAACAATTGAACATGAATTGTACGCTGATTTGATTCATCACACTGAAAGTAATACACATTCACTGTCCTTTAACAAAAAAAAAAAGTTTAGTTTTATAAGAGAAAAATTTATGCTAATGAGCTTTGCAGTATCTAAAATTATGAAGACCGACTATTCTACTTTCTTTTCCTTTTTTCTTCTTCTCTTTTCATGTCACTTCAACCACCAAACAAAAGACGAAGAATAGAGAAAAAAGAAGACAACTTGAGTACTTTGAAAAACAAGTTTTATCAGCTTCTTCCGGATGCACCGTTTATTATTTCTAGGTTGATTGTAAACTTAAAACTTTTAGTCCTTCTAATCATCCTCTTTTAGTTACATTCGAGTAATCTTACACATTATGGGCATTTCTATTGCTTTAATCATGTTCATCAGTCTAATAAAGATATGCAGCGATGAAGTTGAAGCACGATATAGATCCGAACTGTAAGCATCTTTAAATAACTCGTCTAGAAACTATTCACTTATAATAAAAGATTAGAGACTGAAGAAAGAGCGAGAAGCTGTCACTATAAATATTCGACTAATAACTGTGGGCCGAATCTGAAGGGTGAGATTTGGCAGCAAATGTGTCGTGAGTGGGATACTTGTCGGCAAATGAATATAGTTCACATCGGAAGAGCAAAGATTGCGACAAGAGTCTTTGGAGAGTTGATTGATAGATTTATTGAGCCACTGACAATGAAATCAATGGTAATTCATTGATATAGGCAAGTTTCATGTTTTCTTTAAATTATGTTTTGTAGGTTATTATCAGTTTATTAGTATTTGGTTTTTTTGTTATTTCAAGTTTGATGTCTTTATGATTTTAAATGTCTATTCTATAAATCCAAATATAACAACGTCCAAATCTAGTCCTTTCACTTGTATCAATACAACTCAAATGCATTACTTACAGAATGAGTAATAGAGAATACATCATCATAAACAGATGCAATTAACTTTAGCTACAGGATATTCTTCTTGATACTGTAACAAATTGGTTAATGCATATTTAGTATTACGATTATTTGGTATAAATTTGATTTTTTTATAATTCATCTGGTGGCTGATTGGATTTCTGGCTTTTTAATTCTTTACTTCAACCTCAATTACTATACGTCATTTTGTTAGTGGTGATTGAACGAGTCACACTAGTTTAGAAAGAACACAACTAAACCTTTTGCTTATCCTCTGCATTTTTTTTTTTTCTTTTTACATCTTTTATTCCTTTACTTATATGAACCAACCACCCCAACCTGGTAATGCCGGGCAACCATTATCAACATTCTTAATACCTTCCATCAGTCTCGATGGGAGCTCAAAATACCCTCCTTTTTTCGATGTATATTCAATCACACACGTACAACAAAATCCAAACAGTCTAAAACTTTTCTCTATCTGTAGGCATGTGTTGCTGGTGGTGTTGGTGGTTCAGCAGCTGATTTCATTATGCACAGGTAAAAAAATAAAGAAGTTTAAAGTACATTTCATAATTGTTCCAATTCAGTGTGGACACAGTCAAAACAAGATTACAAGGCCAACCACATAGCAGAGTACAAAAGTACACAAGTATGGTTCAAGCTTATAAAACGATATTAAAACAAGAAGGAGTAATGAGAGGTCTATACGCAGGCGTAACCCCGGCAATGATTGGCTCAAGTAAGAATTGAAAGTTCCCAACCAACCTTTTTTTTTTCTCACAGTTATAAACATAGTCCCTGGTACAACTTTGTATTTTGCAGTGTATGAGATGACAAAACGTACATTAAACGAAACTAGTGTACCTGAAGTGATATCTCATTTAACTGCGGGATCGCTTGGGGATCTAGCTGCCTCGGTCATTTATGTTCCTTCTGAAGTATTAAAAACGAGATTACAACTACAGGGAAGATATAATAATCCACATTTTGTGAGCGGATACAACTATAGAAATACATGGCATGCAACAAAAATGGTAATTGAAAAACAGACCCACATACAAATTGCACTTGAAATTAAACCAAAAGGTTGATTATTCTATATAGATTGTGAAATATGATGGGTTTGGTGCCTTGTTTCACGGCTTCAGAGCGACTATATTACGAGATGTACCCTATTCCGCTATTCAGTTTGCATGTTACGGTATGGAATAGAAAGAACATTTTACAGAAAAAAAAATCCCAACATTTTATTCAATAGAACAATTTAAAAAGCTAGCTCAAAAAAGATATGATGGTCAAGTTCCGGTAGGAGTGGATATGGTCACTGGATCATTAGCCGGAGGAATAGCCGGAGCAATCACGACCCCCTTGGATGTTATGAAAACCTTGTTACAAACACAGCAAAGTGGAAATAGTGGTAGCGGCAGTAGCAAAAAGAAGGCGTTAGTTACAACATCAGTAACATCGAAACCCGTTGTAGTAGATCCACCCGTGAAGCATTACAGCGGAATTATAGATGGCATGATCTGGAATTATAAAAATCAAGGACTAGCTGGATTATTTAGAGGCATTGGCCCTAGAGTGTTTTGGACAAGTTTACAGAGCGCCATTATGTTTGTTGTATATGAACGAGTGCTACATTTACAGGCTGATTTGAGAGAGAAAGATGAATGGCCACCGACAAAAGCAGCAGAGCACCTTGCACTGTAACAAAAAAGCTTAATTTTAAAGAAAATAACACCTCTCTTTTCCTCTGACCCTCCTTTTTTGTTTTTCTACTTTGTTTATTAACTTGTAATATAAAAATATATATAGAAATACAAAACCAAAAACTATGTATAAACATCAATTATATAAATTGTGCGTTTTTTTTATTCTATGTTATAGCTGGGGTAAATCTGTTAATAAGCTTTTTATGATCCGTTTACCAGCATGAAGGTTTAATAAACGAATTCTCTCATTGTGTAGATGTGCTTGATCAGAGGACTGGCCAAAAGGAATGTGAACTGCTGAAGCATTACACAGTTTTTCTAACCAACGGACAGCAGGGATAGATCCACCTTCTCGAATATAGAGTGGCTTCATCTTCCATTCGTTTTCAACCGCCTTCTCCACTGCTTTGAAATATTTGCTGTTTAAATCACCGAGCCAGTACTCGGCTGCATTTTCGATTTCGACAGATATCTTATTGTCTGAGTTACATGCTGCAAATACTTGATTGACATAGTCAGAGAATTGAGAGCATATTTTGGATATGGATTGATCAGGCACAACACGCATACTGACAGATGCTTTGGCGTTTCGAGGAATGATGGTTGGATTATTGATGGACACATCTATTTTATGGACAGTTAACGTAGGATATCTCCAGCGACTCATCAATTTCTGTTTCAGTTCTTGAGCATTCAGCTGCTCTTCAGCGACTTTTGTCTTGCATTCCGTTTCACTACCAGAACCTTGAGCTAAATTAGGTGAGGCTATAGTAGAATGATGAGTTCGAGTACTTGACTGAGCAGCTTCAGAAGTTTGCATCCATTTTACAATTGGATCGTAAAGTTCTTGTTCAGCTTCTGTCACTGGTCGAACATCTTTATAAAAATCTAACAAAAAAAAAGGTAACCATTATACTATTCATACAATTGTAACTTAACAAACCTGGTATAAGCACTTGTCTATCAGAGTCTACTAATTTGCCAAGTACATGAATAAGGTCAACCAGTGGCTCAGACACAGCTCCACCTTCAACACCAGAGTGTAAATCTGCACGTTCATTCGAGATAGATACCGTGGCATGAACGACACCTCTTAGTCCATAAGTGATGCACGGAACATCCTCTCCTAGCCAGTACGAGTTACTTTCAAAAGATGATTAAATACTGCTTTTTCTGCCACTGAAAGTTTTCATGTCTTTTCTTTACCTTAATAGAATCAAGCCGACATCCTTAAATAATTCTTTATTTTGATCTACTGCCTCATAGAATCCAACACTTCCGCTTTCCTCCTCCCCTTCAATCAGAAAAATCACATTGACATCCAGTTGACCTTCTTTCAACAACTCATTCACAGCAAATATACAAGCAAGTATGGGCCCCTAAAAAACACAAGTCAAACGGTGTGTACATTCCTGTGGTGTGTGTGTATGTATACCTTATTATCACTTGTGCCTCTTCCGTACAAATAACCATTCTTGCCCGTCAACTGGAAAGGATCGCTTCCCCACAAGTTCTTTTCATGCTCAGCAGCAATCACATCATAGTGACCATAGATCAAGATGGTAGGAATATGTTTTTGACCATTACTTTTGCCGTTGAACCGACCGTACACAAGCGGGTTACGGCCTGGAGCACCAGGTATCATACGTGATACGGCACCCAACTGTTGAAGCACATTTTTGAGGAAGCGAGCACCCCGTCTACACTCTTCCATGTACCTAGGGAACCCGCTGACGGTACGGATGGCAATCCATTTTTCAAGTACGTGCAGCATGGTATCACTTGAGGATATCTCTTGAAGCGATCTCGTCAGGGTAGGTCTTCGAAAGGGATCGATGGATGAGCTCGTACAAGAGGAGAGATCCCAAAATTTGATGCAGTGATCGCTGCTGCCAGAAATAAGACAATTTTCACGGGTTGTTAAGGTCAAGACGATGCCCTGATGATCTGTAAGACTCTCTATTAATTGGAAGCCTTCATCCCATATCCTGATGGTTCCATCGGCAGATGCACTCACAAAGCCATTGCCATTGACAGTGATGGCTAACACGTCATCCTATAGGTCTTTTAAGTTCAATTGTTTCTTTTGTGACTATAATCTTACGGTGTGTGCCATGACGGATCTGATCATTTGATGCTAGGTTTGAATGTTAGAGAAATAGTTTATGAACGAATAGCAGATTTTACTGTTTCTAAATCCCAAATCTAACATAATCTTAGTGTGTGTATGCTTGTCGGACAATATGTACAACTCTACCTGAACGTCTCCACCCTGCACACCACAAAACAAATAACCATCTTCGGAAAGAGCCAAGCATAAGGCCCCTTTGTCAGAATTCCCTTTTAAGGTATGTACGTACTGAAGCGTACCTTGTTGAATCGACCAGATCTATAAAGTGTTATTGTACACTTTAGGCAACCTTTGTCGTTCTTACCTTGACATTACCATCCCCGGATCCACTGATCAATACCTCTCCCTCAATATTAGGTATATCTTTTGCATGTAGTAAGCAGTAAACATATCCATCATGAGCATTACCACACACATTTCTTTCTCTAATGACACATTTAATCACATTTTTATCCAAAGCTTCTTGTAATTTTTCCTCTTCTTCATCATGATGATCACTCAAATCAAAAAAGTTGATTGTCTTTCCCTTTCGTTTTCTAGGTGAAGGAGGCACACTGGGTATATCCAAAGCACAACCGTGTGTTTGAGGGTCAGCAAAGTCGTACCACTGAAAAAAAAAGATGTTATTTAACAAATCAATCACGACATTTGTTTTTTTTTTTTTCTTCTCCTACTTGAATACTTGTATTTTGACTTCCAAAGAACAAGATGTTACTTTTATCAGAATAAACAGCCGAGAATATGTCTCCCACATCATGACATGATTGAATAAGGTAGGCACACGTCAATGTTTCCGTATTCCAAACCCGAACTGTTCCATCGCCTGAACAACTAAACAAATATTGTTCATCTTCTGATAATGTCAAACCCAACACACTGCCTGTATGTCCCTTTAAGATAGTGACTAGTCTAAACGTACGAAGACACCATACCTGTTTATGCAGACCTATCTGTCAACACGTATTCTTTTTAAAAAATCATAAACTATTACATGTATCTTGGAACTTTGACTTCCACTGAATAAATATTTATGGCTAGTTGCTAACGACAATACTGAATTATTATCTTCTTGTGATATGGTGTGTATACAGCGAGCAGGATTAAGAGGTCTATTACTTGACAACTGTGACAAGTTGCCTATTTAAAATATCAGTGTGCCCCCCTTTTTTTTTCTTCTTTTCTTTCTCTATAGTACCTAAAGGGCCTGGAAACTCTGTTCCATAAAAAGATGGATCCATATTATTCTTTAATAAAAAAAAAAAGAAAAAAAGAAAAGCAATTGGCCCTGCTTATTTCTGTAAAGATGAGAACTTTTTTTTTAAATCTCAACAGATCGCAGTGATATAACCAAATAAAGAAATCAAAAAGTTTTTTTTTTTTTTTCTAATCAATTTATTGAAAACTACAAGACAATACATTTTTTTTTCTCTATTTATTGTTTAGATCTTAGTTTAGTTAATGCATCCTATATGATATATACACAATTAATAAAATGATATTCAATAGATTGTCACTATTCACCTTAAAATGAAAGGATTCATCATTTTGTACAAATGGATGTCTTAATAATTCTTTTGCTGTAGGGCGATCCTCAGGCTTACTATCATGAACAATTCGGTCAACCAACTTTCTCTCTCTATTTTTTCTTTTTGCTTACATTTTAAAACATTGTTCCAAGAAATCCTTTGCTTCTGCTGATATGTGAGAAGGTATTTCTGGTGATTTATGATTGCCAATCTAAGAAAAAAGGGTGTTATTCATAAAAATACATTAAAGACAGTGTGTACTTACTGCATATAAGGCTGCAAGACTGGTGAGATGCATCCATGGATGTGTTCCTGTCAGCATTTCTAACACGGTACATCCTAGACTCCTGTATGACATGATTAGCTTTGTGATATCACTGATCTACAGACAGTTACCAGATATCAATCTTTGCACTATAATTGTTTGTTAATACTTCTGGTGCCATCCAGAACACAGTGCCTTTCATTGTAGAATTATTTGAAACAGAATCATAAGCGCTGTCATTTTGATTTTTGGATAAACCAAAATCAGTAATCTTGCAAATACCATTTTGATCAATCAGTACATTGCCAGCCTTAATGTCCTATTATTGTTTTTAATAAACTATGGAGATCCTTGTTCTCTTGTTACTCACTCTGTGTAAAATGCCCTTGTCATGAAGATATTCTAATCCTTGGAGTATTTGGAGAGTAAAGAAGGCAGTCAGTCGTTCATCAAACGTACTGTATTGATTCAATAAACTAGCGATACTTCCACCAGGTACATATTCCAAAAAGATATAAATAAAGCCCTCATCCGAATTACAATCATATCCCATATATTGTACGATGTTTATATGTTCTAAATCCTTTAATAACGATATTTCACGGTAAAGTGCATCGACTGCTTCTTTCAAATCCTGATTCCTTCGATCGGATTCGGTCACGGCCATATCCACCTGTTTCACCGCGATCCACTCTCCGGTGGCAACGTTCAGTGCATGATACACACGACCAAAGGAACCTTTACCGATCAATTCACCACGGAGCCACTGCATCTTGGTAGGGACAGGTCTGTCGCTTGCAACAATACGACCTTCTTCACCTGGTTTCACTCGCTCCACTTTACTACCCCACATCTTTGTACTCTTCCTTCTCAACAGGCTGTGACCTTTTGTTTCTTGTTTCCACCGTCTGTGGGCTTCTTTTGCGACCACACGAACCGAAGGTCTGTGACCTAATTGTCTTTTGGAGGATGCGACGGGTGGTGTGGTGCTTTCAACCAAGATTTCCTTATCGAGATCATGCCCAGGTAGGTATCGATCGATATTAGAATACAGTTTCTCAACCGATGGACGTTCACCAAACATGTCTTCTTCATGACTTCCCTCACTCTTTTGTGACTCGATTGGCGAAGGAGGATCTGGTAAGGAGCCAGTGAATGATTTGACTGCGTTGAAATCCAGATCATCATTTCTTGGTGTGGGTGGATCATAAAGTGAGATGCCTTCGACCGCATGATCTGTACGGGGGTGATGGGTGGATCGTGAAGGAGGATTAGAGATTAAAGTATTAGGATTAGCTGTAGTAATAGGAGGTATAAAAGATGTGTCATGATTAGGAAGGATAGCCCAGAGTTCGGTTGAGGAAAGAGAGGATTTAATGGTGGGTGTTTCTGGATCAGAAAGTTGATAGCCTGTGATGGTAGAGGGTGGACTACTGGAGAGTACATATCGAACAGAATAAGGTTCATGGGTTGATTTCTGCTGACAGACCAATTGATAGCCTTCGATGGGTACGACGAGTACACGATTGGTTCTGTTATCATCCGATGTTTGACATACACGTACTAAATCTTCATCAGTGAGTGGAATAGCTAAAGAAAAAGATGAGAAAAGAAGAGTGGATGGATAGGGTTTCATACTTGATTGTATGCCATTTTCATGATAATACAAGAAATAGGATGGATCGACATCGATGGATAATTTCTGAAGGATAGCGAGTTTAATACTGTTTGCGTCACTCCATTCTTTGATCCAAAGCCGGATGAACATGTCAGCGTCCATAGTGACCTGTATTCTTCTGCCTTGAGTGAGTGTGTGCTGAAGAGGGACTCGTTTTCCGAGTAATTTGGATAGAATCTCGGGATCATTCGCACTGATACGTGGACTGATGGGATGTTTTGATTTGATGGGTCGTAAGTTGGGTTGAAATGCCTCGAGCATTTTTGAGACATTGGATTCAGATGAAGAGGTACGTTTGGGTATAAATTGTTTAATATTAAAATAGTTGCGATTAGGTGAAATGTTGATAGGAGATGAATCCGAATTTAATTTGATCTTGTCTGGAATGGTGATAGAAGGTAATTGTTGTTGTTGTTGTTGTTGTTCCTAAAGTAGATTAGGGGGGGATGGTCTGAATGAATCGATTCATTTATTTTACTTGATCTGCTTTGACTTGTTGAATAGCAGATAATAATCTTTGTTTTTCAGACCAAGTCATTTGGATGTTGTATAATAAATCATTTAATTTTTCTATATTCAAATTTAAAAAGTGATCATGTTCAATTTCATATTCTATTCAATCATCAGTCCATCTATCCTTTTCTTTATTCTTTTCATTACCTTTGAAAACATGAACAAGTGAACTCCAACCATTTGTGATTAACCATTTTTGAACATTATCAAAAGTCCAAATTGTTTCTTTATCTTTCATCATCTTTTTTTCTTTCTTTTATTTTTTATAAAGAAAAGAAAACTATATTTCCCCCTTCTTTTTTCATGAATTGAAAAAAAAAGAAAGAGAAAAAAAAAAAAAAAGAAACAAAATTTCATTTTTTTTTTTCCACTTGAACATGAGGTATTTTTGTGCAACACTTCCAATGATATCTTGTGTAACACTATCGAGGTACGATCATGATTTACTTGGCAGCTTTCAATGTTTTTTTAATAAAAGAAAGTCAAGTGTTGAGTTGAATGAGATGAAAAAAAGAAGAGAAAGGGTTCAATTTGTTTATATCAAATTCACTACATGAAATCAAGCGAGTTTGTTGACTACAATCGGCGTAATAAAAAACAAGATGAAAACATGAATCGAATGACGCACGTGCCTTTTTATTGTAGAAATAAAAGAGTGTTTGAACTGACGAGGGTCAACATAGTCTAGCAAATAGATTGAAAGGGAGAAAGGATGAAGATAGAAAAGAGGGGAGATTTGAAAAAAGGAGAAAGAAGAAAGGAGGACTGGATAGGTTGAGATCATCAACAGCTTTAGACCATAAAATAGCATCCCTCTTCTCTCTTTATAAAAATGGACTAGGGTTTCTATTATCTAAAATGAATTATTTAGTTTTTAAAAATGATAACCAGCATTTTTATTTATTTTTTATTAAGGAAAATAAAAATAATGAAAAAAAAAAAAAAAAAAAAAAAAAAGTGAATTGAGTTTATCTTTTTTATTTTGGACAACTCTAGACCTTTCTTGGAGAAAAAATAAAAAAAAAAAAAAAAAAAAAAAAAAAAAAAAAAGAGTGAAAAGGTGTTGATGATCAAAGCCTTTGTTTCTTTTGTTTTCTTGTCTTTTGTCGTTTACCAGTTCTATTTCTCTTTTTGATGACATCAGATTTTAAGCTCAGAGGTCGAACAACGCCATGAAGTTTTAAGAATAGACCACATGCATTGCAAAGTACCGCGCCTTCAGGGCTTCGTCTCCAGAGTGGTGTGTTTGTTGTTTGACAGTGATAACATTGGATATCGTCTTTTTGAAAAGATGATTTTCTAGATTTAGTCTTTTGGGTAAAAGAACCAAAGGATTGTCTTTTCTTTTTTGGTTTTTCCCAATCAGAGTCATCATCATCTAAACTATCTTCACTTTTATAAATCAAATCATCTTCTTCTCTTTTCACTTCTTTATTTTCTTCATCTTCACTCAATGTATCATCACCCACTGAAAATAATAAACTTTTCATCCCCTCTTCTTCACAAAGACGTGATTCATCCAAAGAGAATTGATTTTGAGTTATATTCAAGTTTTCTTCTAATCTAAAACTAGCCAAGAAGGTATCATGTACAGAAGGAGAAAGTATTTGTAGTGGGTGAACATGAGATACTGGCTGCTGTCCACAATCATCCATCGTTTGAATTGAAAAATCATTCAATATAAAAAATGAAGGATCGATCGTATCCTCATTATTTAAAATAGATGAAAAATGACTTGTCAATACTTGTTCTGAATACATTAAAGAAGAAGAAGAAGAAAAAAAAAAAAAAAAAAAAAAACAATTCTTTTTCACTCTCATTCACTCTCTCTCTCTTTTGTGGTGAAATGTCTGCATCAAATGACGACGTTCGTTGCCCTTGACAACCCATGCGTAACACGAAAAAATAAATAAATTTCAAAACACAATCTTTTCTTATTGCACGCAATTTTTATTCGTCTAAAAAGTTTGATTTTTTTTTTTTAGATAGAAAATAGGGCTTATCATATCACAAGGATGATTTCAATATGTTGTGTATATGTTTGGTTATAAACAAAATTAGGGTTGCAAAAAATTTTTGTGAGAAATTTTTTATTTTAATTTTTTCACAGTGAATCATCCCTGATAGGCTAAAAGATAGTACCCTTTTATTTCTCTTGGAAATTTTTGTTTATTGATTGAGCCAATCAGAGGACAGTAAAAATTGCATGAACATCAGACAAGTCGATCTATTTCAGTCCAGCTGTGTGTGTGTGTGTGTGTGTGACGCTGTGAAAAAAAAGATCGCTGTAAACAAGAAAGGAGGATGAAAGTTAAAGTGGGATAGAACCATGTTTTTTCAATGGATTCTTTAACACTTTATCCTTCAACAAATCCAATTGTTCTATGAGTCTTGTACGTGTTTCTCTATTTAAATTTTAATCTTCATTCTCTTTCTCTCTCTCTCTCTCTCTCTCTCTTTTTACCTCGGTGAGATGATATCATCCAAATATCCCTTCTTGGCTGCAAACAGTGGAGTCGCAAACTTTTCTTTATATTCTTTTCTCATCAAAGCCTTGTCTTTATGATTTTTAAATATGATTTCTACAGCGCCTGAAGCTCCCATGACAGCAATCTCTGCTGATGGCCATGCGACACTATCCTTTGATATGAGTAAATGATGTCACCCTTAAAAGACATCTTACTTGTAATCACCACGTAAATGCTTTGAACTCATCACAATATATGCTCCACCATATGCTTTACGTGTAATCACTGTCAATTTTGGTACGGTTGCTTCACAATAAGCATACAACAATTTCGCTCCGTGTCGAATCACCCCACCATGTTCTTGATTCATACCAGGCATAAATCCAGGAACATCCACCAGTGTAATCAGTGGTAGATTGAACGCATCACAAAAACGTATAAACCTTGCTGCTTTCACTGAAGCATCTATATCAAGTGCACCCGATGACACCAAAGGTTGATTGGCCACAATCCCTACCGATTGTCCATTCAGTCTGGCCAATCCCACCAGCACATTACCCGCAAAATGAGCTGAGAGTTCATAAAAAGAGTGACTATCAACAATCTATAACAAAACACATTCATTATTTAAAAATTAAAACACACATCATCTTACTCGTGAGATGACTTCTTTCATATCGTACGCAATATTGGAATCAGATGGTATCATCGTATCCAAAGCGGCATCTTGTCTATCTATCGGGTCATTGCATTCTATTTGAGGGATTCGAGCATGATTGGAGGAGGGTAGATAGGTCAGGAAGTCACGAACACTAATTTAAGAAAAAATAAAAGGCTAAAGACAAGCAAATAACCCTTTGTCACTTACCCTCGCAATGCTTCAATATCATTCACAAACACACCGTGAGCTACCCCACTTTTTTCTGTATGCGTTCTAGCACCTCCGAGATCATCTTGCGTTACTCGTTCACCTGTCACTGCTTTTACTACCTCGGGTCCTGTGACAAACATATAAGACGTATCTTGAACCATAAAAGTAAAGTCGGTCAAAGCGGGGGAATACACCGCACCACCCGCACAGGGCCCCATGATGACGGATATCTGAGGTACCACGCCTGAGGCCAGCACGTTCTTTTGAAATATATCAGCATATCCAGCCAAAGAATCCACACCTTCCTGAATTCTTGCTCCCCCAGAGTCTTGTAGGCCAATGATGGGTGCACCCACCAGCATGGCCTGATCCATCACCTTCAATATCTTGTTGGCGTTCGTTCTCGATAGACTGCCTCCTAAGACTGTAAAATCTTGACTGTAAACAAACACGCGTCTTCCATAAATTGTGCCATAGCCTGTGACAACACCGTCACCAGGTACCTTGTGCTGATCCATGTTGAAATCAGCACAGTCATGTTCAATAAACGGGTCATACTCTCGAAATGAGTTTTTATCCAATAGTAAATTTAATCTTTCCCTGGCTGTTAGTTTGCCCTAATAATTATTGCAATCTTTATAAACACAATTCTTTTTCTTTTCTCTTTTTCAATCTACTTTTTTGTGTTGGGATTCTTGCCTAGCTTTCCCTCCACCTTCTAAAGCTTGTTTTCTTTTCTCGTTAATCACAGTGACTGTGGAATAAGCTTTGTTCTGTGTATGGTTGTATTAATAACATTTAGTAAAGCAAACATCTTGATTTACTCTTAATTCAGTGGATCTCAAAAGGCAATAGGGTGTTAAGGTTGGTCTTAGTTTGGAAAATAAAGACATTTCAAAAAAAGTATATGCGTGAGAGGGAAAGTGTGGGAGGGGTGGGTCTGGGGGGGGGAAGAAGGGAGAGAAAAGGAACGGGAGAAACTCAGAATAAATCACCGAACAAGAAAGCATGGAGAGTAAAGATAAAAATGAATGACAAAAGTCAGAGATGGTTTAATTTGTCAGGATGCGAATAGGATATGATGTGCTTGCTCTTACTTTTTTTCTACAGGATGCCTGCACAATCCAGTCTGTTAACATTCGGTGTTTTTCTTTGTAAAATAGAGATGCCAATAGATCACTTCCAATTCATGATGTATCACTTCCATGTAATCTTCAACTGAGCGCACACAAGATGCCACATAAACATATCTGCCCGAGAATAGTCTGAAGGAAGCATAGACGCGAACACAGTTTTCAAGTCTAAGTGATGAAGAATGGAAGCTGGTTTTTATCACGTCAGTTAGTTTACTTACTTTATATCATTCGCATCTTCGTTGCCCTATTTATAGGTAAAATAATATTGAAAATGAATCAGGCCAGTTCCGTCTTCAACAATAAAGTTGAAATGGTCAGAGAATTTCTTGATCGAGCAAATGGTTCTAGTGACAATGAACTGTTTATGTTTAATGAAAAACGCGTCATTTTGTGTGTGCATGCTTACGTTATGTATTCCTTCTCTATCAATCATAGGTCGACCTTTTGATATGCTCTTATCCATAGCCTGTAGCTGCTTTATAGTTACGTGCCTGCAAGTCCCTGACTTTTAAAAAAGTTGAATGCTTTTACTCTAGACATCCATCGCTTTATTTCTTATTACTCCATAGCCTACGCTTTGATTGTCAGAATAGGGTTCTAAAACACAATGTAAGATGAATGGCAAAGTAGAAGAGCTGAACTGAATACCATTCTTCTTATCCATCGAACAGAAACAGATGATAACAAAAAAGAAAAAGACAGAGAAAGGATAAGAGTCGATTGTAATTCATGCGAACATTTTGACGTCACTGCCTTTTTTGTATAAAATAGATTAAATTTTCCTATAGCTTTCCTTTCTTTTTTTTTTATACACAATTAATCAAAAAGCAATGGTATCACATTACTTTAATACTACAGATGATTGGCTCACATCGACAGGTGCTTCTTTAGCCTTATTGGTTCTCGCAATGATACCTATTTGTATAGGATCCTATGTGTCGTTAAGTATGATGAAAAATTCAACGGGGAATAACAGGACGGGGAGTGACTCGCTTGAAGAAGACAAAAGGATGCACGTATTGTCCACTCAGCATGCGCTCGCCTTTCCTATCATTGGTTCAATTGCTATATTTTATACTTATCTGGCGTTAAAATCAATTGATCCGGAATATATCAATGAAGGCATTACAATCGCGACATCAGTGTTGTCTACCGCTTTATTTTCAAACACAATCTTACTGGTTGCAAAAAATAATATGCCTCGTACATGGTTAAATAGAATAGAAAACTACCAACTTAGCTTCAGCCGACAGGGAGAAGGTACCGAGAAAGATGGATAGGCTTCATTGTACTTATATGTATCCAATAGAAGTATGCCATATTCATATTACCCTAGTTCATCTGTTTATCCTCACGATCTCTATTATCCTCTCTGTTGCCTATGCGGTCACCCAACACTGGATTATTGGTGACCTATTTGCTATTTGTCTCATCATCAATATCACTGGATTTCTTACTATTGATTCATTTTGGACTGGAGCCATTTTGATGTTTGGCATGCTTATGCATGATGTGTTGTGGATATCTGGTTCGGAAACAATCATCAGTGTCTCGGAAAGTTTTTCTAATGCGCCAGTGAACATTGTATGGCCTAGGCATATCGAAACATTTGTACTCAACAAATTAGCGCATGAAAACCAACTGTTTACTCTGTTTAGCATAACAGACATCATTATCCCAGGTAAAAGCTTAAATATGGAATGATTGGTATCCGTTAATCAACATTGCCGACAAAGGCATTTTTATTGCCTATTGTTTGCGGTTTGATAGAAGCAAGGCATGGAAAAAGGGAAATTTAAGTGAAGAATTCGAAAAGCCATTTTATAATTCTGCCATGATTGCTTACGCAGTCAGTTCAGGCGCCTCTATCTTTGCTGTTCACTACACCAAGAAATCTCAATCCGCCTTATTTTATATCATGCCTACCCTCATTTTATCCACCTTGATCACTGCCAAGATGGACAATAGCTTAAAGGAGGTTACCAATGTCTCTCCTGTAGTCGAGTCATTGGAAAAGCTTCGTTTTTTGACTGACCATGAAGAAAGGCCAGATCGATTTGCGTCAAAAGCAATAAAGGAAAAAGCAAAAGGTTCAAGTAAAAACGATATCAAAAGTACAGCAAGAAGTGTGAGCAAAGGAAAACGAACAAGAAGTCAAAGCAAGACACGTAGCACACGACAAGATACGAATAAGATGCCTTCCACGGCTGCTGTTGCTACTACGGAAGCCATGGGACGAAATGAATCCAACGCGACTATGAATCAAAACAAAGAGAATGAAAATCTCGAATCAAAAAGAAAGAGAGCCTCTAGTAGAATCAGTAGAAAAAAGCAATTAGAAGATTACATATAAAGCTTTCCCCCCCTCTTTTTCTTTTTATTCACATTGTCAATCTAAATAAACCTGCTGAAACAAATACTTCAATTTTATGGGTTAACTAAAATTCACACACAACAGAGTTAACGTCATTTACCCACTCCGGCAACGCCTAGACCTACAGCTGTTCTTTGTTTTCCTGGGATTTTGTTTAAAACCGAGGCTTGATGTAAAGCATATCCACCTAAACCTCCAAAAGCAAGGCCGCCTGTCAGCTTGCATGGTAGGCAATCTTCATATGGCTTGCTTTGTAAAGCATCATCGTCTAAATTAGTATTCTTGTTTGTGAGAGTTGAATTTATCTTCTAATAACAAATCACTTTGTTACTTTAGTCTTTTTCAATGTATTTATGCTTTCACTTACATTAATCATTATGAAAAAAGAGTGTTATAAAAAGGTGGGTTAATTAATTTTTGTCGGCATTCAAAACGACATTCTCCAAAATGCGAAATCTTTTTGGTGACAAGCCTTACTTTTTTTTTTTCTTCTTCTTTAGATTTCTTTTGTTAATTCATAATGAGACCCGCACGTGTACAAGTAATGTATCAATTGCTTAAATAGTAAGCAACAAATTATTTATGCTTTTCGTACTTAGGTATCTCAAGCAGAACTAGATGAATACATTAGAGAAAAAAGACCAGAGGGTGGAACCTACAACATTTGGCACCATCGATACTCTGGTTTAGAAAGAGATTTTAATAAAAGAAGGTCCATAACAATAAGATTAGATGAGAAAAAACTGTGAGTGTACTTACTTGTTTTTATTTTTTATACATATTAGTTATCGACCTAAATATAAAGTCAACATCGCAAGAGACTCTGGAGAAACAACGGGCTCCAGGAACCCCAATGCCTATTTCTGTTTATTTTTTGCAAAGGGAATGTGTACTCAAGGTCCTCGTTGTGCCATGTGGCATCGAATTCCTACAAAAGATGACGTGATTGAAACAACCATTGATTGCTTTGGACGTGATAAATTTACGTAAGATTATTTTTATTGCAATGAAAGTGTTTGTAACCCACAAACAATAGTGACTTTCGTCAAGATATGGGTGGTGTAGGTGGATTTTTAAAAGAGAATCGTACATTATATGTTGGACGTATTGCTGTAACAGACAATGTAGAGCAGGTCATTGAGAGACAGTTTGGTCAATTTGGAGCATTAGAAAGAGGTACGATTATTACGTGGCATGTTTGTGTGTATGAAAGACCTAACTTGTGTATGACAGTGAGAATCTTGAAGGGTCGCGGTGTTGCGTTTGTGACATATAGATCAAGAGCTAATGCCGAGTTTGCCAGAGAAGCCATGATGAATCAAAGCCTTGAAAATAACGAAATTGTTAACGTTCGATGGGCTACAGCCGATCCTAATGCTATTGCCAATCGTTTAGATGCTGAAGATGATAGGAGAAGAGCACAGGAAAAGGAAGCTCAAATTGAGGATGAAACGGTTATTGAATATGAAGAAGAACCAGAATTACCACCAGAGCCTACTCAAGTAAAACGAGATGCTGCAGAAGCTGAATTACAGCAAATAGCAGCTGATGCAAAAAAGCACAAAGAAGAAACTGACAATCAAGAGGCCAATGGTTATGTTTATACACAAGAAGATTATGACAAATTTTATCAATATTATTACTACCAACAACAGCAACAACAGCAACAACAGGAGGAACCAGCTAAAGACAATGGCATCATCCCACAAACAGTTCTCAACAACCTCAAGACACTCACAAAAAATACACCTGGAACTATTACAACCAAAGCAGCAAATAACAATATACTAACAGATTTAGCTGATTATGGAAGCAGTGATAGTGAAGAAGAATAAATAAAAACTTATTTTACTCAGTGTTAATTTGATGCCGAAACATCAAATGGCCAACTCGACAATGTGTACATCTTTGCAAAAACCCGCTTCCCTGAAAAAGAGAAAACGCTATTTGCTAAGAACAAGGATGGGAGATTCATCATTGTAAAATAAGTTGAGGAAAAAAAATTTTTTTTTCGTTGTTCCTTTTATTGTCACTGTAATTGAATCCCAGATGTGTTTATTACCTAAAATGCTCGAATTAGGCAAAGACATGTGTATGGCATGAGCAAGTTTGCAAATTGTATACATATTCGCACAGATTTGAAGCAGTGGAGCAGGATGAGAGAGTCGAATGTTAAAGATTTGAAGAAAACATAATATTTTTGAAAAAAGATAATCCATTTGTTGATGCAAGACGCCAAACACGAAAAGAATAGTAAAGATAACCATGCTTAAATTTAGCCACTTGTTCAAGTGATCTTATTACCATTACCTCCATCAATACTCTCATCTTATCATGTATAAACTCGAAATAAAGTGTTCTCATAATGAATATGCACAATTCATTAGGAAAACCCAGTATAGACACAAAAATCAGATGTAACAAAAAACGAAGCAACTAGGGAGCAAAACAAAAGCCTTGTTATACTTTATTGTGTTCTTTCATATTATTGAATGATAAAGTTCAACCGAGATTCATTTGTTCTTTTTTCTTCACAATCATCAATTTAGATGTTCAACTTGGTGTGACGCCAGTTTCTACGCTTAGCATTCCAACTATAAGATGTTTTTGTTAGCACGGAAACAATATAAATGCATATATATCCTTCTCTTACCGAATCTTGGTGTCAGACTTAAGACGGAACCAGTGGGGCAAAGGACGGTTTTGCTTCTTAGCCTTGCCGAGCTTAACCTTGGTGATGAAAGACTTTTGAGAAGGCTACATAAAATAGAGAATGGTAAGTAATCTTTAGTTTTTACTTAATCACCGCTGATGGACAAAGGCATATATTGGTGCAATGTTATGCAAATGAGTATACATTGTGTGCAAGGACATGAATAATTCTGATGAAAAGCAACATAAACATTTGCTTTTTTCAACCATCCATTATCCATCTATCTTCCATCATCAAGTTGACTACTCATTTCCATACATCCATCTCACTGCTTGCCAAAGAACAAAGACGGTGCAATAACTGATTCAATATTTTCACATACCATTTGGATAAGGCTTTCTAATTCAAGTGGAAGAGCTTCTTTAACATGCCCCAAGTCGGAAATCTTACCGATTTCTTTAGCAGTCATATAATAACTCCGACAATCAAATTCCATACCGGATCGCAGAAAGGTTTCTAGGAAGCAAAGTTTAAAATAATAAAAGAGCAAGACATGATTTATTTTAATAGGATTAAAGAAAAAGCATGTGTTCATTCAAGCTATTTGTTAATATATATATACTATAAAATAACGCAACAAACTAGCCCAGGAGCTCTACAAAAAACACAAAACATCAATGGGTGGGAATTTGATGTTGCAAATATATTAGTTGCCTTTCACTAGGATCACGAGGAATAAGGTTAAAATGGGCTTGAATAGGTAAATCGCTCTTCATTATTAATGACTGGTTAAAGAAAAGCAAGAAGGAGAAGGCTAGTATTTATATCTTGTGAATATGTTGTCGACAAACGACTCATTGTCCTGTTTATTTAATAAAAACAAGGCACTTTATTTCCATTTGAAACTATAGCTTTCTTCTTTTAAGAGAAAAGAGAATGAGCATCAAATGCTGTGATTTATTATGATCATCCTTTTGTTTATAAAAGGGCTTTTATTTTTTACATTGATTAAAACTTGTCATGATAATGTAAGATGTAATACTTGGATAGTCCAAATGTAGTTGAATCCTGAAATATTGAGTTGTAGTCAGGATCTTTAGGGTTTGACAAGTATTTCTTGAAAGATGCTTTCCATAAGTCTTATTTTTGAATACAAATAAAGAGCATATGTTGTTTTGTTCTGACAACCTGCATAATTGGCAATATTCGTCTTCTACATTGATGGGATGCTTCTATGCAAGTTGGATCGAATGGGCGGTTTTTTATGAAGAAGTCTGCAGCATACGTTTCTAGGAATATGGTATATAGGACTATTGATCAAAAATCTCCGCTTATTACTACTCATATTTGTGGATTTATCTTAAAGCTGAACATTGATTTCAACTAATAATTTTTTTTTTTTTTGCTGTTATAATGATATCATCCTAGCTCATCTGTTGAATGAATGGATCAACGCTGACAATTGATTCAATTGGATGGACCACACTGCTGAAGTCAAGGTTGTTGAGTTCAGATGACAATGAGGATGCAAAAAACGGCTTGAAGACAAGATTTCAAGTAAGAACAGCATTTTTATGTTTGGCATATGAGTGAGGACAGAATTCTTGACATGTACATGATGAACACTGTTAAAGTTGCAAGACAAAGGAGCCGTCTTGGAAGGTTTAAGGGAAAGATAGACTAATACCATTTGAGAATCTCTCCTCAATAAATCAGGGACCGTCATAATATGAAATTTCTAAAGAGTTAAGACAAAGATAAATTCATGATGGCATTTGTTAAGAAAAAAAAAACCAACAGTTCGTAGTTACTGAAATGCTTTAAATATAAATAAAGAAGCATTAACGAGACTGGACAATAGTTCTAAATTCAAATACTTTTATCAAAAAAGATTTCAAGGCTGTTATATTCGTTTGAGAAGGGCCTAAAATTAAAGGACAAAAGCTAGTTACGGCCGATACGATTTAACGTATACAAGAAGGGTTTTATAAACCGATGCTAGTAATAAATTGTCTAGATATTAATTGAAATATATTATTCAGTGTAGTTATTAACTATCAGGATCTACTTTATTCAAGCTTATTTGTATAGATTTTGTTCAAAACAATGAGACTGTATTCTAGTGACATGGTAAAATATGACAGTTGCCCTTGTTGGTTCTATTTCTATTTTTCTTTTTGAAATGGCTATTTTGATTGTTACTACGAATGGTTTTATAATATGATACGGTTATACCATGAGCTGAAGATGTAATATTGGTGTATTCGATAAAAAATCTACTGAAAAGGTCCTATGTTCAATTATTAGGTAGAGATATACAAGTGTCTAGCCTATGAAATCTAGTTACTAGGTATTGATTTTTACCATTATTAAACTTTTGCTTTATTAAAAGCAAGAAAAAAGGCATGAAAATCTGAACTCTGATATGAGTTTTGGTGCTTTCAACCTAAATTGTACAGCCACAATGCATGTAACAACTTGAATTTTTAGACTGTCTTAGAGAGATAAAGACTATAGGATTATTATGCCCTAGAATTTATTTTGAGAGCACCCCCCACTTTGCAAATCCATGTGGAAATGAACGTGGCAAATTAGACGGCCGAAATGACACCTGTTTCTTAGCCCTGATCAGCATAGGAATTTGCTATTGTAAAAATGAAGCATTTGAAGCTTTAATGTGTCAGTTTGATGCCTATTGGCATATAGAATGTTGGTTGCTGTTTTCTCATGCAAGAATAAAAAATAGCAGTCGGCTAATTTCACATTGTCATACTACACTGTTATAGGTTGAATGTTAATTCATTCCAAGAGTATCGAAAATACTGCACGTCCAGATCTTTTCTCAGAGCATCTTTGAAAATCTTGGCATTTTTCAGTAAACTTGAATATTCTGTTTCCAAATTTATGCTTAAGTTTTCTAAAAAAAGAGCTTTTAATGAGATGTGAAAAATATAATAATTGTTATATGGGTCCTAGAGGGACCGATAGAAACAAGGAAAGCAAAAAGAATTGAAAAGGATAGGTTACGTACCATCTTTATTTAAATAAAAAGTAGAATATGACAGTGAAGTCGTTTACATAATTTTATGAGTCAATTGAGCGCAGAAAGGTTTCTCTTAAAAAAATACATATTTCTGTCTTTCTACAGTCGTCATAACTGAACAACAACTAAAGAAATTGATGAAATTAGCCCGAGTATGACTAGGTTTATTCTTTAAATATGCATGAGTAGTTATTATCATAGAACATGAAGAACATAAAAAAAAGCTGGGCTTTTTTTCCACCAAACTTGCAAAGTTATTCCCGATTGTCGGTTAAAATTTCGTCAAGAATCAGATTTAATCTTTTTTAAAATTTGTGAAACCAAACAACCTGTTGTGTGTAATGGTACATGTATTACAATGAAGGTCTGACATTATTTCAAGTGTTCTTTAACCAATAGGAATGCTTATTTCCCGCGTGAAAATAAACATTTCAATTTCTTTGGGCTATCCAATCTTCTAATTTCTTTTTGCTTTTTAATGAAAATCATTCAGATCATTTGTCTTACAAAGTTTCCTGTTTAGTTCAGACCCAGATTACACTCTATAAGTTCTTTATGGAAAAAGAAGATCGCTTTTATTATTACCCATTTAGTTTGACCGAAATTTGCTGTGGATGACATCAGGTGTTTAATTAGTTTTTAATTATGCTTAAATGTAAACAGCTTGTTCAAATGCTTTTAGGATTGATTGATTTTTAAGTCAAAATACAGAAATAACAAGTAATTTTTATTATTATGAGAATATGCTGTGTATTATACAAATATTCATGTTATTAATTTTTTTTTGTTATTGTCTGTACAGATCTTTGCTTTTTTCTTTAAATAAAATCCCGAGAAAAGTTAATTTACATAATATTATTATAACTTAACAAATTTTTTTTTTAGTTTTTTGATGCATGTTCTACAAGATCAATTTGAGAAGTTTCTCCATCGTCTATAATAGGATAATCTTCTGTATTTTGACTAGTTGAATGTTGCTTATTGTCAGAATATTCATATTTTATTGAATCTTGTTGCTGTGTTGGTAAAGATCTTTCGGAAAGAGGTATATTATTATTGTCTTTGTTACCGAACTGATCTATACGCGGAATAAGATGATTGTTGTGTTTTTGAAATACTTGTTGATACTGCATTTGTTGTATCTTTAATTCATTTAAAGCATTGGTATTTAAGCCACCTCCTGGGTTTGAGCTAAGTGCAGTGCTTGTTACTGAATAATCTTGTGCAGTAAAGTTAGAATAATTATATGGTGTTGGATTCGATTTCTCAGCGCTGGATGACTTTAATCCAAGATTAGAGTTCTCGTCTATTTTAGGACTAAAAGGGATGTAGATGATAAGTAAAAATGATTCAATAAACAATCTAGTGGCTTACTTGATTAGGACTGCAATAACTACACCTAAAGTGCAAACAGCTCCAAGATAAGTCCAAATGGCACCCAAAACAATTGAACCCAGTTTGTCAACAATAATTTGATTTCTCAAAATACCATAAATCAAGAGGAAGGTGGCAAACATCCATAAACAGACGACAATGATGCCCATGACAGTTCGAATCTTGAAAATACCGGTCTTGATCGATGTATATCGAGAACCAGAAGTAGTATTGAACTTTTTTAAGTGAGCTTCAAGGATACGGATCAGACGAACACCAGAATATAACACAGCTAAACCCAAAGATGAACAATGAATGAACCAAAAGACATATAATAATCTAGTAAATGTGATTGCTAATCCTAAATTTCTTTCAGCCATAATTCCAGCTGCCAAGGACATGCAGTTGTGAATGATAAAAGGACTAAAGAATAATGTACCACTGATAGCATCAACCACTTTTGGTGGAGGTAGCCAACTATCAGCGATGGCTTTATGACTCTATAAAAAAGTCATTAGTTTTCGAATGCATTTGATGAAACTGTGTCTTACATCAGCTAGTGTTTGTGCAATACCAATAAGATATAAAGCGAATGCTCCATAACCAAATTGCCAAGGGAATTCATATATAACTAAAAGATTAAAGTGAATAAAGATAGAGAATGATTATGAGACAACATACATGATCGAGAAACCATATCGTTAGCAACATCAGAAATCAATATCGCACTGCTTAATAGACGGACTAAATTACGAAAAAAGGATAATGTGTTTAGTTTTTATCATTTTTTTTTTTTTTTTTTTCACAAACTCACGTATATTGAAAAGGACAATGAACAAAAGCATACAATCGATAGGTTTAGGTCTAAAGCAGCCTTTTGATAAGTTAATATCAAACAATTGATGCCCTTTAATGAAAAGTCTATGGCATAGTAATGTTGTGCCTGAGATTTCAAAAGAAATTAGGTAAGCAACAATAAAACATCGTTTATATTTCATACCTAAGATCACAGTAATAGCACATATACCAATATGAATACTGTGAATAACAACCATCGGTGAATGTTCTTCACAATTCTTTAATGTAAGCCTCCAATCACAATGACATACTCCATTTATGCAAATTCTTTTCAATGTTTCAGAATCCATTTAAAAGGATATTTTTTAGCAACTAAAAAGTAGTCCTGTCACTAAAAAAGAAAAAGAGAAAAAAAAAAAAAAAGAAAGAGAGAGAAAAAAAAAAGAGAGAGAGAGATGAGAAGAAGGAGAGGATAAAAAGAGAGAAATGGAAAAGTATAAAAAGAATCCCTTTTAAAATCAGCATTTAAATATGATCCCAGTTGTTGGTTGACAGCTGTAATTGGTTTTGCATCACTTGCAAGCAAATTAATTGTTACATATCTTCTCCGATCCGATCGTAGGCTTGTATCACCAATAAAAAAACGTTTATTTTCTCAGATTTTTATGTGGGATTGAAAAAAAAAGGTAAATGCATTCAATTTTTTTTTTCGCATAACGTGTTTAATGTGTGAAAAAAAAAAAATTAAAAGTACGTGTATTTTTTCTGGAAAAGATATGCATTTTAACTTTTTGACATACGCTATTACCACATGACTGGTTTGTGGTACATTTACTCCTCTTTTTTAAATAATATGTTGTAAAAAGAAAGATCGATGTTTGTACACAAGAATTTTATGCAATCTATCAATGTTTATAAAGTAAGTTTGTATTGTTTTTTTTGTGACTGTTGTATTAAATAAAGGACACCAAAGAGTTGCTTATAAAAATATAGTCTGGATGACACGCTTTTATTTGTTACTAATCTAACGTAACATAACTTATTATTTAAACAGAGAAACGTGCTTGTGTATCTTTAAGAAAAGCGTGAATTCTTTTTAGTCTTATTTTTAATCAAATATAAAAAAAAAGAAGGTATAATTAAAAGTGATGATAAAAAGTAGTATAAAAATTTGTTTAAATAGTTTATTTACTAGATCAAAAAGTATTAAAAAATACTATTTTCTATTGTAGATCTTCCCACAGATCTGTCGTTTTCATCAACCGCTGATTACAGAAAAACCTTTTTTATAATTCAAAATTACCCTATTGTGTCCTTTCTTTTGAAATGATGCAATACAGAAACGAGTTATCCTATTCTTTTTAAAGCCTATTTCAAAGGATAAAAACTACTCTTTTTCATTCATTCTCAAGTATGAATTTGTTTGATATGAAAACAATAGATAATTGTATCCAATAAAATACCTTTTTAATAATAATAAACTTTTAAAGTGATACAAACTATTGGTATTTTAGAGATAAAGGAATTTCCTTTATCTTTATTTCTAAAGAAGATAATTGTTTTCCCATTACCATAGAGACCTCCTCTTTTCCCCTTTTTTGGATCTACTGAGTTTTAAAATAAGGGAACAAAAAGATGATTTGTTACAACTTGATTTTATTATGTACTTTCTATATCGTTCCTATTCTCAATTACATTTACAAATGCCCAGTCATAATCATAATGTATTTCACGTGTATGGACGTCTTCAACATGATAAAGGAACTCAAATTTGCCTATTGACAAAAAGCAAAGTGGGATCGTATGCACAATCTCACCATTTGAAGGTATTTCGGGTAATACGAGTTGTGAGACACCTTGCATCAGTAACTTCTCAGTTAAATCATACTCTTTTGCTCCATCATTATAATTCTGTACTGCTTGTACACGTAAAATCAATTTCACTGGTCGAACTTCTAGTCTATTAATACAACTGATCATTTAAAATATCTTCTATTTTACCTTGTCTGTTTAATATAGTCACATTCATTGCCACAAAATTATTCACAGGACATTCAAATTGACGATGGCCTGTAGTGTATTGATTATCAGACATACTCACAATAAATTCAATATCTTGCTTCTTTAATATATTCAATTGAACTGGTGTCAAACGTAAAGACGAACGCAAATCAATAATACCTTCGCGTCCTGTTGTTTTGCATCGCCAACTTGACTTTACTCGATCAAGTAATAGTTCTCGATACCAAAACATTTGTAATTTTGCCCTTTCTTGCTCTGGGGCCATCTTTGGTCCTTGGGATACTACAAATTGCTTATTGGGCTCAAAGCTTGGGATGGGTTGAAGTCTTTGTTCAGATGTCAAGAACAATTTCTTCAAGGGTAAAACAATTCTAAATCAAATTTAATAAAAAAAAACAGTTTCTATTCTTTATTTGCATTTCTTACCTTTTAGTTAGCGCTGGTTGAATAGTGACCTGATACTTCAAAATTTCATTTTCTGATGCAGTCTCTGTATTATCAATCATAAACTCAACTTCATAAGGAACAGTCCAAGTGTTGCGCACATCCAGTGTAAGTAAACAATAAGGATTCTTATCGTTATCATCGGATGATCTTTGAGTGATCAACAGCAAATCTTCCACTCGTTGGTCACTCGAATTACCTTGCTGATCTTTTGTTTTACTGACCGCTTCAAAGGCTTTATCTACAGCCTCTTTGCTTATCGTCATATTATCTCGTAAATACAACACATCCCAATTCAAAGGTTCCAAATGTTGATATACAGTAATCATGACTGGGAAATACAATTGTCTGGTATACAAAGTTGTAGGTAACTCATTACTTTGTTCTGATTCCTGCTCTTGTCCTTTGATAGCTCTATCAAGATACCCATAGTCTATATAAACAGCACCTCCCGTACTGTAACAAAGATGTATAGTTAATCAATCATCAAATAGTGATGTATAATCTACTTACCATCCTTGTTTACCATAGATATTGACTACTATATCTGTACTCTCTTTAGGCCCTAAAGAGATCCTTTTACCAATCTGATTATTATCAGCTTTTGAGCCCTCCCAGGAAAACACTGGTGTTCCTTTTGTATACAACTCAATTTCGTATTGTTCTTCAGGAGGAAGATCTGGGTTGATTAATTTGGGATGATTGGTTGTGGAATCCGTAAAGGACAAAGTAATGAAATCTACAGGGATGTGTCCAATATTTTCAATTTGAATATGGATACGAGTCCTATCTAAAGCATTAGCATTATTTCTTATGGTCGCTCAACAGCTTACATCTCTCCTTCAAACAACATGACCGCTCCATGCAGCAGTGAGCTTGATTTAATCTTCAATAGCGGTTGATCTTCGATCACATTAATTTGTTCATACTGACTTTCTTGAGCATTATCATGCCTCATGTCAAGGTCTATTGTACAACATGTAAGTAATAATAATAAAAACTATTTTGTATTTATACCTAGAGTAGGTGCCTTATATAAGGCTTGTAATCCACTATACAGATTGTGTTCATATGCCATTTCATTTTTAAACTATGAACGTACCTGTATTTATGTCTTTTTGACTCTACTAAGCTCATCACCTTATTCTCCTTTTCCTTTACTTGCTCCGTCTTTTGTTTTTCATTCAAAAATTCTTGCTCTGCAAAACCTGTGATCTTGATAATACAACCTCTGATCGTAAGTGCTCCAGTTTCTAAGGGTGTTCCCATCAATCGGATTGTGAGTGTATCATTGGCTGGAATGGTAGCTGCAGCAGGAACGGGCGAAAATTCAACACCAGATGTACTAACAGGGTTGATGTTATCATATTGGAATGACTGAACAGTAAGCGAATATTCTTTTTTTTTATTCTTATTGCTCACTTGCTATTACCTTAAAATAATGTTGCTTAACTCTAAATCAAATCCAAAAGGATTTGATAAAGAAACTTTGAATTCGCATACTTCGTCTTTGATTAGGTTTATTTGTGGCTATTTATAAGAGGTGTGAACAAGATTAAAAACAGTTAGAGACTGAACATACCTTGTCGTTTTTCTTTTTGGCAAATGGATTGTAGATAAATGGATCTCCCGAATTGAGACGTCCTTCCTTTGAAGCTGCTAAAGCTTTTGCAATTAGTAAAGGGTGTTGATAGATTGCTTTACGAGGTATTGGATGAATAGGTTCAATCGATCTGACAATGTTGAAGCCCCAATAGTTGACATTATTCTCTGATTGACCCGATCGTTTACTAATGTTCACAATTCGTTGTATAGAGGAAGCCAACCTGATTTGCTCGTCTTTTGAGATATACTGATACAAATTTTTTAAAAGAACGGTTGTATAATAAAGCATTGAAGCGTGGTCTTGAATGGCTTCAGATATCACAATACATTCTCTCAAAATATCAATTTGTAACGCAGGCCAACCAAAGCCTAACGTATTGGTCTTTTTAGCTGCATTTCCCTGTTGCTTTTGATAAGTTTCATCAAATTTGTCTTGCAGTATCTTCAATGCTCCTCCATCATGTACATTGCTCTCTGGTTATATGAAATGTTATACAATATTCATTAAATTCTTCTTTTTTTGTGCAAGATACCTCCAATACCATATACTTCGCATACTCTCTTCAATACTTCTAAAATACCATCATCACTTTTTTCAAGGCTTTTTTTATTACTATTCAGGGAGCTTGCTACGGCTGCTCGACCTTGTATCAGTAAGGGTATCATACGATTAAGCATTTCGTACATGAACCACGCAGATTTTCTGTGGTAGCCAATGACTGACAATAGTGAAGACATATGTGTCATAATATTGATCTGGTCCATCATCGAAAGCTCATCAACATCCACAGTCCAAACCTTGGTCACATACTTTGCAATCGAATATCGCGTAATCCCGCTGTCTTTGCACTTTACTAAGTCAGACATAGTCAAAAACTTCTCTTTTCGTTGACTCAAGTCGCCCATGTCTGCGTGAACCACTTTAGCAAGCACAGTATCATTCCATCCGTTATTTAAAAAGACAAGCACAAGGAATCGAGATAGTTTCAAACATGCTTCGGCAAATACCAAGCTAGGCATGGGTATGTTGGTGGTGGTTCCTACCTTAGCGTAGGTTTGTACGACGTCTTCGTACATTTCTGTTATCTCGGAAAGAATCGATTTTTGATTGTCTAACCCTATTTTATCAGAATTAGGTGGAGGCTTGCTTGTGTGGGTTGAGGTTATGGCAGCTGAATCATTAGGTGCAGTGTTTCTGGATATGATATGCTATAAATTCAAAACAAAGTTATTAACTATGGAATTATTACTCAATAGTATCATATATGCATACTCCCACATCCACCTGCAAAAATGACATCAAAAGCATTGTGCAAGCCAAACCTTCTTTTGCGCTAGCAAGCCATAAATAATCAGAATGACTTTTAGTCATATCAATAGCTTCATTGTAGCTAAAGAGAGTTTAGTCACTGGATATGAGGGGTTATCCTTTTCGTTTTATCTTACAATTGAATTGCATCAGGTAATCGTCCAGCAAGTAAATAAAAATCGGCCAACAGTTTCTTGATTCTCCCTGGTGTTCTTTGTATTGTTTTGTTACCTTCACCACCATGAACTAAATTACTGAAAGTGGTTGATCTAGATAATGATGGTCGAGGACTAGGAGGAGAAGCGATCGTGGTTGGTCTACTTGAACCTGCCGCACTGGAAGCTCTTTTGAGAAATGATGAGGATACTGAAGGCGTAGGTACTGGCTGAGAAGCTCGGTTGTTTGCTTGTTGTTGTGTTTTTATATTGGGTGAACTAGTAGAGGGCTGAGGGATGACAACATTATTGGGTACTTCATATCTTCTTGGAAAGGCACCAAGAGGGATAGGTGACTCCAATCCTTTTAAATTTTCAATTCGCCCAGCCTAGTCATAAAAAGTTAATAAAATTATTTATATTGATTGTAAAGGAGATACAAACAATAGTAGCAAATTGATCCAATATCTCACTAGCAAAGTCACAGATCATGGTGCTCATATAAAACGACATATTTCCTACATTTGGAATCATAATTAACCCTTTTGTATCGTCTGGTTGATTTTCTGTTGGATCAAATGCAAAACATCTTGTAGCAACAGCAGTGGGATACTATACGCATTTGATCATCAGTACTTTTTTTCTGCGTTAATATCCGTGTATGTGTGTACCTGAACAAGCATATCAACAAATTCTTTATATCCTTCACTAAGATCTTTATCTTTCCATTCTTGACAATCCATAATACCAATAACCTATTCATATCCTGATTACTTTATCTAAACTAAGCTTTAATGTCATGTTTTCTTACTCCAAAAATACGCCTATGGGGCTGAAAGTCTTCAAGATGACTGTGATCTCTGTTGTATTTTGTTACAAACTGAAAGTGCATTTGACCTTCTTGAAATACTTGACTACTAAACTTGGCTTATGTGATATTAGATACTTCTTTTTGTAGCATTTTTTATTTTATTTTTCTTTACCATTGGCTCCTTTATGAAGATCAGGTGTTACATCACCGAGACGAACAGTGTTAAATTTTCTTACAAGTTCAACATGACGCCAAAATGAAGATTTCTTTATTGGAGAAACAGGAACTAAAAGTACTCTTACTCGGCAGCTAGAAGTGATATCAACTGCCAGGTCCATAAATGTAGTGTGGTTTAAATGATAAAATAAAAGCCCTATTTTTTTGCTAAATTCAACAGAATTAAGCCCGGAGGTTGAATTTGCTCAATAGTTCCCGAATAAACTATAGTGTTTCTTTGTACACCGTAAGAGTGTAATAAACCTAGGTAAAAAGAAATAAAAAGCACCAAAACGACGGTTGCTTTGAGATACTTTTTATTCTGAGATATTATCTAAAATAAAATTATATTCTTTTAATAAGGATTCAGGTGGGATGTTTATATTCTTTTGCAGAACAATCCATGGAGAAGACTGAGTTAAATCAATTGGTTCTTTCTTGAGGCTTTATTCTGAATTGAGAGCATTACCATCATGTCTTGTCCTATGGAATCAAGGCACCGATCAAACCATTGATAAGATTATTTCTCATTCATTCGTCTCGATCGATAAAACTACTATACTAGAAAACAATATTCCTATTTGACGTACACAGTATCAATGCAACTTGACTCATTAGATCATAAAAGAGATTATGCAAAGACTTATTACTATAACAAGTTGGTATTATGTGTGCAAGACATTAATTATTCGTTATGATATAGTTTTTCGTCAGATCCTTTATACTTTAGCTATGCTGGTGTTGGAGATGTTTAGCTTGTAGCATAATTTATTGTCTACTATGTCTACCTATAGCAGTCTGGATGGCTCGAATCACGTATCCCTTCTTTGCTGGGTTCCTCATATACGTTATTTCTCTTTTTTTTTTTTTTTTTTTTTTTTTTTTTTTTTCAGCAAGAAAGCCATTGAGGCACATAAGATTTACACTTTCCTATTAAAATACACATAAAAAAAATTGATTCATCCGTAACAAAAGATATTTTGTTATGACAATTTTTCTTTTTCTTTTTTACTTTAGCTTTTATATAATCAAGACTGCAGATACTATTATTGCAAAGGCCATTCTTAAAATTTGCAGTGATCATTCATAAATTTTATAGAGAAAGCTAAAGTACAAAATAAAGACAGACTCTCAGATAATAGCCTATATGGTCTTAAAGCTCAATTAAGAAAAAGATAAAACCCGTTACAAATCACACAATGGTATAAGAAACCTAAAAACAGAGCAGTGATATTCTGGATTCATCCATAATTCGATAGGCGAGGAGGATGAGATGGAAGTTATGATCTTGATGCACCTCAAAGTAACACTAATACAAGCATATTTTGATGGTTTTCCTTCCAGACAGTTGATTAACTTAGGTTATCTCTCAAAATGCATAAAGAAGCCCACAGAGCTTAGTTTGACAAAGGAAAGCATTTCAGAAATATCTCAATTAATAAAACTATCCAACAGTAAAGAAGGGACCTCTGCAAGGATAATATGAGTTATATGATAACCAGCATGCTTGTGAATGAACATTACCAGGATATCTTGATTTAGAAAATTGGCTTTACCTGCTAGTCATTTCTTAGGGTAAAAAGCGTAGGATTTGTGTTTTTGTTATTATAGAAATTGATTATTATCTTGCTCATACAGCTTTTTAAGCATAACCAATGACGTATTTTAGCAATGTGATTTCTATTTCTAAATCGAATAAAGTTCTATAACAGTTTAGATGTCTCGCTTTCATCATTTTTTACTAGTTTTGAAAATGTAATAGTAGCAATATTAGAAAAAGAAATAAAATCAAAGATTAAAGCAAATTTTGTATTTCCTATTTTTATATAATATCCATTGCAATACACCACATATAAAGAGCCATTGAAACATTCTTTTTATTTGAGAGTATCCACTTTATAATCATATCTCTTACTGTATCTCAGGTTTAGTCTACAGTCCTGGGTTCAATGGAGTATGAATATATACATACAACTGTTGTAAAGTATTCTCAATTAAATGATATATCTTCCTAGCTGATATTGCTTCCATTGCCCATGGCATTTGATTTAGAAAAAGTTGTCGGTGTATTTGTAAGCCTATGTTGATCCTCCCATAAATGAATCAAGTCGAAGATTTAGTATTAGGAGCCTTCTATTTGTTTAGCTGGTAATGGAAATCAATAAATTCTATAACTTGCTACATGTGATTCGTTGAATCGGATGTGTCAACCAGCTCCAGAATAAGCAAATCTGAAACTATCCTTTTCGTTACTTCACTAGAATTTTACTAGTTAAATTTACATTTAATTCAATTCAACAGGTCTTTTCGTCTCTCATTAAAAGCATTATTAAATTAGATACTAATTTAGCTCTGCCAAGGTTCCAATACATAAAAGTAAATCTCAAACAAATCATGCAAGTTTTTTTAGAAGCAGATAGTGATGAATCTAGTGATTGTACTAGCAACTCTTGTCATTCAAAATGGTAAGAGAATACCTTATTCTTATAATACTATTATTTTTATGAGATTAAAAATTAATATCTGGGCAAAAAAACCAGCTTTAAGGAATTTTTATAAATTCTATTTTATTTTAAAGAGTTGTCATGACAACTGTTGCTGTATTAGAAGAGAAAGAATCTATGCAAAGATGTTGTATTGATGTATATGCATGTACATGTGTTTTTATTATGAGCCTTCTTTTATCAACAAACGGTTGTTACGTGAAAATTGACAACGTTATTAGGCCCTTTAACTTCAAATCCCATTTGAACATCTTCGTCTGAGTTGATCGTAATGAGGTCCCCATCTTCATCTTCGTATTTAAGACCAGATATTGAAATAGAGGTCTCCTGTACACACAATTTTAGTTTATCTTCAATCTTTCGTGATAAATCATCGAATTCAATATTTGAGGGCACAAGGACGACATATATAGATCCTGCGTAATGTATCTTGATTTTAATATAGTCTTTTGGTATATCTTGATTGCTGTTTCTTTTATTACTGGCAGTTGCTGCAGTGGCGGATAGTAAGTCTATGTTGTCCATTGGTCTAAGGTTTACATTGCTTGATATCCTACTTCTTTCATGCATTGGTTCGTCTATTTGCTCAAGCTGATGCTGATGATGCTGTGGTTGTTGTCTTCGTTGCCAAAGAGCACCAGAAGGTGTATTGTTATTAGGCGAAGAAGGAAGACTTGTTGGAGGTGAATACGGTAAAGAGTGATGTTGATTTATGTGGTTATCTACATGTACTGCAGAAGAAGATGGTATACCTGCACCAGCGTGTGAAATTGAATTGTGGGTAGGCGACTTTGGTAAAGGAGGCAAAGTGACACCAGGTATACCATTCATCATATGACGAGAAGGGGTATTACTCGATGCATTTCCAAGACTCTGCTTTCTAGACAAAAGTCCATGAGCAGGATGAGGTATACGATTGTATTGATAGCTGTAGGACCTATTTCTCATAAAGCTATTATCATTATGATCGTCTTCATGCTCATGGTAGTATTCTTCATCTTCGTCGTCATAGTAACTCAATAAGGGGTTGGTTTCTGAAAATGGTGTTTGTGGAGTTGCAGGTAACAGATCAACTTTAGATGTTGATTCTTTGGTTTCAATGATAACTCCAAGCCATTGCCTCAATTGTTCATCATTTCGACATTTTAACTGTACCGTCTGACTTACATCCTTTTCAGTCCAAGATACATGTAAAACATAGTTGCCTATATGCATGTATAAATACGCTATATTGTGTTTTATCTTATTTGTACTATTACCTGTCTGATTGGAGGAGCCTTTAACATGTTCAATCCTCGACATGAATATTTTTCCTCTTACGATTAAAGCGCCTTCTTTTCTCTTCTTTTTAATTGATATTGAACTTTTGTTTGCATCCTTGACTTCTTTACAGAGCAAAATCACCTTCTCAAATAAGAAGGCGACCATTTCTTTTGCATGTTCTGAATCTGCTTTTTGCAGAGTTAATTTGTCGTGTAACAACAGTTGTCCATATTTATCTAATGAACATTCACTTCCATCCTCTACAACGATTTTCTTTTTTAAATCTTCAACAGCCAATGAGTTTTCTTGGAATCTCTTTGTCTCATTTACTTTTTTAGTCACTCGCTGTATCGCCTCCAAGCCATCCTTGTTCTCTTCATAATAGGGCCAGTCTTCAGATGTTGATTTGATTAATTGTTGAAGTAATAATGGATATTTACATACTCTTTGAATTGGCTTAATTAGCATGGCTGGTAACTCATAGGTAGGTGACATGATGTTTGCTAATTTTTGTAATTTGTGCGCTTCTTGTACAACTAGGTCTTGTGCAATCTGGAAATTAGCGCAGAAAGGCTCATAAACTGTGAATGCCTCTTCAAATTGAATGAATAAAAGACCAAATCTTTGTTCTTTTGTAGGAGATGCTGCCTGTGCTTCGACTTGGATTAAAAACCTTCTTTGAAAGTCAACAAGTGCATTCAAATTTCCAAATAAATAGTGCATTGTATCTGGTGAAAGCACTTCTTGTGCTTGTACTTCTCTCATATAGTTCTTCATATACAAACATTGTAAATAATGCAATCATAAATATATTCAACATTTGTACCTGAAGGGCTTCAAGATCTTGAACGTATTTTCTTTCGGTCGATAGCAATTCATAAACTACATTATATCGCATGTCTTTTGGTGAATCATGTTCTGCTTCCACATTTGTTAACGCATGCTCGGGTATAATGCTTTGCTCTCTTAATAATTCCAAAATTTTCTTTACTGTATTAACCACCTATAAGTGTATTTATACAATTAAATATGCTTGGTTGTAATAATAATTACGAACTTTACTTTTACAAATCCGTTTGTATCATTTTGATAAAGCTCAGTGACAGTAAATAACGTATCTTCAGGAAAATGTAATTGATCTCTGCAAGCAATAATAAAATGATAAATATAGACTTTTGACTTGTTAGTTGCTGATGGATTAACGGTGATAGGTAAATCTGGTTTTAATGCATTAAACAAAAAACATAAGCTTGTGCCTGATCTACAAATGTTCCATAGCTTTGTTAAAGGATCATTGGCAATACTGTTATTCTCGGCTACTTTTATGCTATCATTTTCTAGAAAAACTTCAAATCCTTCTACATAACTTAGAGCATTCAATACTGAGCGACAGGTATGATATATTGAAGCTTCTTGTGTTGCCTGCTTATTGGTTATAGAGTCTGTTGCAACTGGTGATTCAATCATAAGATTAGACAAGAAAGAAAGAAAACAAAAAGAGATAAAAAAAAAAAGAAGTTACACCCGCCTTTATTAAGCTTTTTGACCCTAAAAAATATTTTTTTCTGGCCTTTTTTTCTCAAATATAAAGCAAATTGCCTCGTGTCTTTTATAATTTATTCCTTAAAGTTGACAGCCTCGTGTCTGTAGTATACAATTGACATATCTTCCTTTTTTATAAGAAGTTTTAAAGGGAGCTTTGAGTTTTCTAGGAACTTAATTTATTATTAATTTCTTTCTTACCTAATAATCAGGAACTTACCATTTGTATAACATTGTTTATCATTTATTGACTTATGCTCGAGGTAGAGAGGCTTTTCTTTTACTGCAATTCAGAGACAGTTTTGTAAGAACGATCTTTTTTTCAAATTCAGAATAAGCAATGCTACGAAAAATCTAAATGACCAACGATAAATGCTATTCACAAATATTTGAAAACAGCCGTAATATTTTCAGGATAATAATAGAGAATAAAATTTTTCACATTTCCCTCATAACGCGTCTTGATAAAAACCACAGATAATATGAACACTAACAACATCACCAACACTAGTGATGTTTTGAAATATTATAGTATCTGGCATATCATACTAGTATATGAAGCAGTAATTCTTTTTGCATTAGAACTTTTCGTGCGATTCCTTTACCAGCGATGGTAAATACATTGTAAAAGTAGTTGACAATTGCATTAGTGCTTGTTCCTGTCCGGATACTGCTAAGCTTTGCAAGTATATCTTCTTGACAAGTCGTATTACACGAATTCCTTTCTCTTTGTGCTTTTCCTTGTTTGAGCCACTTTCTGATGACTTGCCAGACGTTGAAGACAGCTGCGATATTGATGAAGCAGAAAACCTTCGTCTCGCTGGATATCTTGAAATATTCAGAAATATCACAGCTCGTTTAACAGCATCTATCAGCAAGATCAAGTCTGGTATGCGTATGCATATATTGAGTAAAATGGAAGACACCATGAAGAGATCTGTTGCTAACATCAGTGATGTTGATGAGAGCTCTGCTTCTCTTCCTCCTAGACAAAGATAACATTTTTTTTTTCATATAATATTATTAAATAAAACTTCAAAAATTTCATCTCTCAAGTATCAAGTAGAATATTTTAATGTTTTTTTTTCCTTGTGACAAGCATTTATCGTTGGTCATTCAGATTTATTCGTGAAATCCAGAAGCATAGATTCACTCATCGAATATGCACAAAGGAACGAAAGGCACTGTCTCAAACTTCTGGTAGTAACTTCTCAGGATGATGGAAGATAATTGAGTTCTAACGCGCTTTAATAGATAATCCTTCAACAAAGAAGAAATTGGTCATGTTCATTGGAACCAGAGGAACCGGAGTCGGTTCCCGCATCAAAGGATTTAAAAAATACGGTGGACGGTGGAAAGAGGTCATCCATTCCGAAGCAGCAAACGTTTGCTTTACCGATGAGAACTTGACTTCCAAGACTTGCATTTTTTGCTTTCGACGACTGACGCATCCCCGTATATCAGTAACGAGAAACGGAGGGATTTTTTCAAGGAAAGTCAAAGGCAGTTTCTACTATACAAATCCGCTGTGTGTTTCAGTTCTGTCCAAATGTGCTGCCAAGTCGAGAGATTCTCTGTCAGCGTTGGCAATCGGTATCGTAGGTCTTAGTACAATTTTGTTTGGCGCTTCGTTACCAGCATTCAAATCACATAAAATCAGCAATATTGAAACTGAAAAATACATTAACTTCTTCCTTCAGATTTGAAGAGGAGACTGGCAGCTACGCAGAGGCTCTAGAGGTAAGAAAAGGATCAAGCAAGGTTGATCACCCAGAAGCAAAATTAAAATTTATTTGTCTGATAGTGACGGTATTTTACGACGGGTCGTTTAACGTCACTCGCAAAGCTAAGAGGTGTGCATTTAGGACAAAAGTCACTGAAATACCTTTTAGTTTTCTGGTTTGAGAGGATGCCCTGCTTTCTACTATAATAAAATTTTTTTAAAAGAAAATGCATATCAAACATATATTCTATAACCCTACTATCAGAATACGCAGCTTTAGTACTTCACTTATACGAAATAACTTATTTAATAAAGTACAGCTAATACCTCTAAAACAGTTGCAGCAGCATGCTCCTACTTTTTATGCACACGGTCAAAACATTCAACCACTTTACCAGCCATTCGAATTTTATTCTGAATTAAAATCTCGAATACTATCGGCTAAAAAAAGCATTTTTATAGCTGCACTTTATATTGGACATACAGAGCAAGAACTTGTAAGAAATTCCATACTAAATATAATATATATTGACTGTATATATAGGTTGATACAATAAGATTAGCACTTTCACGCTCTTCCACACTCCAGGTTCATATACTGATTGACTGCTTACGTGGAACACGCAATTCAAAAGGGCAAAGTTCTGCTACTTTACTTTTACCTCTAATACAAGAATACCCAGACCGAATCAATGTTGCTTTATATCATACGCCTGATCTTACAGGCATCTTAAAAAGAGCTTTACCACAACGATTTAATGAAACGATCGGATTAATGCATTTGAAATTATATGGGTTTGATAACTCAATTATGCTGAGCGGGTATAATGACAGCATGTGTATGAGTAGAGAGCATTATACTAATAAGTAAACACGTAGAGCCAATCTTAGTACAGATTATTTCACCAATAGACAAGATAGATATATCATTTTTAATAAGCAACAAGAACTAACAACTTATTATTATGATCTTTTGAAATTGATTAGCTCATGTTCTTATCAATTAAAGCCTGCCGATAATAGTAGTAAATACAAACTAGTTGTTTCAGATAGTATGTTCGATCCAGTTAAAGAAAGTAAACGATATAAAGCACTTGTACACAGTCGGCTGCAGCAATTCTTACTTGAATATCAAAATAAACCACATGAAAACAACCAAAAGATGGATACAGCTATATTACCCGTTATTCAAATGGGCCCATTCTGCATTAAACAAGATGAAAAAGCGACTTTAGAATTATTGAGTATTGCTGATCAACAACAAGAGAGGTGGACCATTCATTTAACATCAGGTTACTTTAATTTTACTGAAAAATACAAATCTGTAATCTTAAAAACAAAGGCCCTATTTCGATTTTTAACTGCATCTCCTGAGGTAGAAAAGATAACAGCAATAGTTGATGATAGTGTATTTTTAACTTTCTTTTTAAAAGGCAAATGGATTTTTTAACTCAAAAGGCGTATCAAGATTTCTTCCTCCTGCTTATACTCACATAGAGCGTAGATTTTATAGACAAGTAAAACGTGCTAAACGAGAAGAAGAGATTTCAATTGAAGAGTATAAAAGACCTGGTTGGACTTATCACGCAAAAGGTAAACACATGCATATTATATGAATAAATGTATTCATATTAAATAAAGGTCTTTGGGTGTTTTTGGGAAATGAATCTACACCGTCTGTTACAATGATTGGTTCACCCAACTTTGGCCAAAGATCAAGCGCAAGAGATTTAGAAGCACAAGCTATTCTAATCACACAAAATGAGCAACTAAAGAAAGCATTACACAAAGAAATAGATTTATTACATCAACATTCAGAAATTGTATCAAATGAAACATTTGCCAAAGTAGATAGAAAAGTTCCTTATGGTGTTAGAATAGCCACTGCATTTGTAAAAACAATGTTATAAAATAGAAATAATGTTTTTATTTATTTTTTTGTGTAAGAAAAATGCCCTTTTTTATGCTACGTAACTATACATGTCCTTCTGGTTTTCAACGCGTTCAATATATTCTTTTTCCAATAAGACATCAATACACTTCTTGATAGCAGGTACACGAGGCTTAAATCTTGATTGCAATTGAGTGATGACTTCATCTATGAGAACAACATGTTTCATCACTTTGCGTGTCTTCATAATTCTAACAATAGCTGCTTGCATCACAAACATTCTGTCTTCCTCAATATTCTTGTGTGTTTCATCTGTTTCTGCCTTTTGCTCCATCTTCATCTGCATGTTCAAATTGATCCTGACCTTTTTGCTCTTAAAGTCTTGGTTGAGTACATAACGACTACCCGCATCACCCACATTAGTTCCATCACGTAAAAGCAATACTTTGGCTTTAACAAGAATTCCCAAAGCAGGGTTGAGCGCTTCAGATGCTAAACCGGTACTCTTTTGTAATTCTTCATAGGTATAACTATCGGCGTTGTTGTATTGTAATAATATACCCATTTGATAGGCAGAAACCATGAACGTATAGCTGACCTTGCTTGATTTAAGATAGTGAGTCTTGAGTTCAGCTTTGGATAATTGGAACAACCAGTTCAATTTTCGTCCAATGTGCTTTGTTTGATAAAATTGTTGGAATTTATCGTACATTTGTACAACGTCGTCTGGAAGATTGAAGGAAGTAGAAGGGGCTGAAAGAGGCCAAGAACCTGCACTAAGGACAAGGATATTGAAATCGGCTAATATACAAGAAGGTAAATATTTCATACATGCTTTATACATTTTTTTCCTTTTACCGCTTGAATTGGGTGTTTCAGAGCTATTTTGAGCAACGCTCTTGAATTCTTCATTTAATTCTTTACTGAGTGACATGTCAGTTAACATGCGTTGGAGTTTAGAAGTATATTCAAAACCACAGGCTTCTTTCAATTTAGAGATCATTGAGCCTTCAGCATCATCAGAAGCAGAGGTACCATTAACCAAACGTTTAGCCAACATCTTTGAATAGAATTTTTGGAATACATCTTTATCTTCTACATACTTGAACACAGTCATCACATTGTTCAAGACATCTTCAAGCTCATCCTCTTCTGGGTTCTTTGCACTCTTTTTTAGTAATTGGTCACAGAAACGAGCCAGTAGTTCGGGAGATTTATTGGAGGCACCTTTACAAACTTTATTACGGTTGACAAATTCTCCACAAGCTTTGTCTAGAGCAGCCACAAATCCAGCTTCTCCACAGAATGCTGATTGTGTAAGATCATTGTATTTCTTATGGACATCCAATAAGGTATCAACATAACTTTTAGGGTCAAATCCATCTGCTTCACTCTGAGCAATACGTTCAATAGCTGTCAAACCTGCCTTCTTGACGTGCGCTTCAAAGCTAGCTCGTAAAGGATTTAGTCCTTCTTCGATACGTGCCAAAAGTGTATACATTCGGTGAAGGTCTATGGCAATGGTTTAGCACTACTATAATTTATGAATGCATATACCTTCTTGTTTATCTAAATCAAGTAAACCTTGGAATCCGTCCCAAATACTTTCTTCTTGATTTTTAACCAGTACAGTCTCACAAATGGGCACAAGTGTTTGATGGGTGGAAGGATGAAGAAACAGTTGTACTCTGGTCTCTTCTTCATTTAATCTGACTTCCGCCTTTTTCATATAATCAGGAATACTATTTTCACTGATAAACTTTTCTGATTCAGTCTTGTAATAAACTTCGGTTGCTTCAAGGAAAGGCTGTTCAAAATAATTTCTATAAACATCCAAATTAGATTTTGAAGAATCATTGTGATCCAATCCAAGTGATACTATAAAAATACATTTTAATACATCGTGAAGCATATTTACTTTTTTCTTTCTTTCTTTTTTACCAAATGAATCAATGACGTTTTTAATAAGACCAGTTTCAATTACTTCACCATTTCTCTGCTTTTCAATCAACTTTAAGACAGCTGAGATAACATTATAATGAACATATTCAAACATGTACTTTTTCCAACTGTAAAGGGTTAAGCTGAACACATCATAAACATCGCTCTTTCTGTCTTCATCAATCTCACGCTTCACCCAATAACGATTCAAGTACATGAAAATGTTATTAACAACGCGAGCAGCAGCAGTATATCTTGTCCATTGTTTGGTATAATATTGTAGCAAAGACTCATCCATGTATTGCTCTGATTCAGCTCTAATGTTTTCTAAATGTCTCTTTAAATATTCACACAAATTAAGGTATACTTCGCCTCCAATCAATGGTGGTGCAGGAGCAGCTTTACAAAAGGTTAATATAGAGTACGCGTAAGCTATCTATTTCGTCATTTTTTATATTTACGTCTTCTTGAACTTTGAGATTGAATAGTGCTATATTGAGTGGTACTATGTAATGCGGAATCGCTTCTTGCACAGTAATTGTGAACAGCACTAACGATAATGATATAAGCACGTCATCCCAGCGAAAAAAATAAAATAAATATCATATTTACCTATAAAGGATTGAATAACGGGCACGGGTAAGTCCTTGTTCAAAGCGACACATAACTTGATCAAGGCCTTCTTCTAAGAAAGCCCATGTAGCATTAAAGTCATTATGAGGAGGTAATTGCATAGAACTCATTTTTAATCAAGAAGAAAAAAAAATGTACGTGACAAGTGTTATTCTAGTGTGTGTATTTTATTTAATATTGGAACAACGACATACTGAGATTCAATTTATATCATGTATAATGAAAGGTACCCCTTTTTCTTGAAAAACAAATTAATAAAGCAAATAAGGCTTTGATCTAAACGCTTCCTTCTTCATTCTCCTTCTGGCAGCCATAGAATGAACAATATATATTTATTGAATCTATATTAAAAAAGATTTTCTATCCAGCAATTATAGAAAAAATCATAATTCTCTGCTTTCAATAACATATAGTAATGACTACAAATTTTACGCATTATCAACACTTTATGAAAATACTTTCTGTATGTCTTTTTATGTAAGCTGCTTGCTTTTTCTTTATCCGAGAATACGTCTCTTTTTGTGCGTTATATATGTAAGATAGTGAATGAATGATAAATTTCCTTCCTTTTTTCATTTCCTTTAAATGAATTTAATCCTACTTTCTTACCTTTTTCCATCTTTCAATAATAAAAAGCTTTATAACAGATCCTACGAGTAAACCAAACGTAATGACAATAAAAGTATGTATAATAATTTCATCCTTGTAAGAATCTCGAGCTATTTTATGTTTCATTAGTACTTATATGCCCCTGTTATAATCTACTTACCAAAGCAAGCTGTTTTGAAGTCATTACTAGGACACGTTTCATCAGCTATACCATCACATAAACCATCTTGAACATTATCTAAACAAAATTGCTTTGTACATGTAGAACAAGGTTTTAAGTCAGTTGTTGGAAGTTCGAATACAGTTGAATTGGAACCACAGAAGCATTTACAAAACATCCTTATATCTGCTGCCCACGTTATTGATATAAAACATAGAAATAAAAATGGTATCATTTTTGACATTTTACAAAGTAAAGAAAGGTAAAATAAAAAAAAGTTCAATAACCGAAAATAAAAGTGTGATAAAAAGGACAACAATTTAGAATCAGTATTAAAATGTGAATATTAACAAATATAACTGCCAGTAATGTTTCACTAGAAAACTAAAAGAGATACCAGAAAGAAAAAAAAATAAAGCATGTATTAAACATATAGGATAAGGATCAGTACAGTTGCACTTCTTTATGTATTGTTATCCAACATTTTATCATTTTTCAAAGTTAATTCATTCATATTAGACATTAACATAATTAATCTTGTGAAAAAAAAAAATCTTTTTATGCGAAACGTAGTCATGAAACAAATTACAAAGGTTGATGGGTTATTAGCAAGAGATTAATATATTTTTATAAAGAGATTTTATCACTGCTTCTCACCAAATTGTCACGGTGAATCACACAATCTGAGTCGACATAACCTAAAATATTTACTATTTCTGTACTATGGCATCTTTTGATACGTGAGATTTCGATACTTGGATAATTTGCTAATCCTTTTCCGATAAGTATGTCTTCTATTTGACCGTCTTGTTTGGTACGTCGCAAGATGATATTGACTGCTTGGTGAGCAGCAAATGAACCTTCTACATCAACAATACCAGCAGCAAAGAGGCTTGATTTTAATTTTGGAAGCAAGATTGCATTGGCCGCTCCTTCGTCTACATAAATTATGCCCGCTGTATGTAAGCCGTATTGAATCCACCATTTTCGATCTAATAATGGGTTGTTCTTTGCAATAAATCGGGTATGAAGAGGAGCATTACTCAGATTATCATCATTGATAGATTCAATGATATTCAAGATATTTTTGGGTTTGGAGCCATTTGAAATAAAAGCTGTGATGCCTGCTGCAGTGGCAAGCTCAGCAGCAACTAGTTTGGTTGCCATGCCACCTGTGCCTAAACTAGATCCCATGGAAGCCACAGAAACTAGGATGTATATTTTATAAGCTTAAAAAAAAAGAAAAATGGGATATGTGTACCTTGTTCTTTCAGCTGAACCATATCTTCACAAACTGTTACTGGTTTTGCATCAGGATTTGTACGAGGATTATCAGTATAGAGACAATCAACATCGGTCAATAGGAATAGATAATCTGCTTTAACCATACCAGCTATAACAGCTGATAATGTGTCATTATCCCCAAAACGAATACCCTACATGTGCACATTCATTATTAAGATTTATTTTTTCTTGTCATGTACTTTTTTTTTCCTTACCTGTGTGGAAATAGTATCATTTTCATTAACAATAGGAACAACAGCCATTTCCAACAATTCTTCTAAACAATTCACGGCATTTAAATATTGTGATCTCTGCAATATTAAAGAAATGAATTTTTTTTTTCTATACACAGGAATAAAATACTTACATCAGCAAGATCATTTTTTGTTAGCAGGATTTGTGCAACCGGCTGAGAAAATTGACCAAAAAGATCGTCATATAATGCCATCAATCGACCTTGACCTACTGCAGCTATCGCCTATGAATAATGAGATCCATTGCTTTCATTTAAAATTTTTAGATATTTACTTGTCTTGCAGCTAATCGTGAAGGCTTTTCTGCTATATTAAGTCGTCTTAAACCGGTTCCAACAGCAGCACTTGAAACAAGTACAACTCGGTGACCAAGAGCACGTAAGCTGAGAACTGTTTCGACAATAGCAGAGAGGTTGGATAATAAAGGAAAATGAGTGACTTCATTGCAAATAGATGAAGTGCCAATTTTTATAACAATTGTTTTGTTAGATTTGTTTAAGTTTTTTTGATTATTGTTAATCATTTGAAGTAAAAAGAAAAATGTGATAGAATTAGGTACAACTAAAAAAAAATAGAAATAATGAGTCATAACTGCAAACATACGGTGGATTGTTTATCCGATAACAAACAATAAGCCACTACAGGAATAATGGATCTCATGCATAAGGAAAATCAAGGAATCATTGAACAAAAGCTTATAATTTCTTCGGCAAATTACGAACGGTTATGTTCCCACAAGGGAAAGACAACGTAGAGATCAAAAAAGTAAGTTGAAGTCGTGAAAAATTTTGGAAGATTACTGTTATTCTATCCAATAATTGCTCCTAACATTGTTTCAATAGCAAAAAAAACATTTCTTATTGATTAGCATTAAATAAAAAAAGTACATGTTTAAAGTTATTCTTACAAGTAATTTATACTATACGCAAACATACAATCTCAAATCAGTGTGGGATTATAGTAAATAAAAGCATAAATCGTTTTTTTTATGTAATAAACCCTAAAGTATTTGTACTGGTTTCAATTGCCAAAAACTTAGTCCTTTTAGACGTGTATACAAAACATATAAAGCCCCAAAAAGCCTTTGACAAGGTATAAAGGCTAGGCCATTAAATATCAGATAAAAATTACGGCCTTTTTCTTTTTTATGGTATGAACTCCAAGGTTCTGATTATCCTTTTTTTATTATCCTTGGTCTTGTTGATGCATAAGGTTAGATTTTCACATAAAAAAACGAAAGGCACAAAAAGCTGACCTGCTTTCCATTTGGTCATATCAGCTTAATTATATTTTTTGATGTTTCCAGATAAGAGGAAGGCAGCGTAATCGCTTTAGAAAATTTTCGAAGTACAGTTCTGTTTCCCAAGCGAATGATGTTTCTTGCTCCAGCATTTCTAGCGGTGCGTCATCTTTCTTGTCTGCCTCTGAGTCATGTAGTGCTCAGTAACATAGTGGTGGTTATTACAGGCTTATTAGGCAGTGCTTTTGCTATGAGCATTGTTATCACAAACTGTGCTTCTTTGCAGTAAATCCTGAAATTCCTGCAATTATTACTTTAATTTAATTATTTGTTGAATCTTTTATTATTTTGCTCACTAAATAGGATTATTTGTAAATTACATTTTGTGATAAAGCAAAGTACATACCACTTCTTTTCAACAGATCAAATTTTTCCATGATAACTATGATGCAATAATCTGTTGCATCTTTTTATCAAACTCATTTCGTGAATAAAAGCATGTACTTTAATACAGTGGCTTTATAAAATATAGACTTTAGTATGAAATAGCGTCCAGTATATGTACTTAACACAGTAGAGTATCAGTCATTATATGTGATCAATAAAGCTCCTCTAGAGTTATAAAATAGTTACGCAGGCGAAAGAGAGAAATGCAGCTTTACTTTGAATGTAAGCTTAGGTCAATGAAAACATCGACAAAAGACTTTTAAAAAAAAAAAAAAAAAAAAAAAAAACGCTGTCTGCATCAATCAATAGAATATTAACAGAGATCAAGAAATTCTAAAATATATTGTAATAGGAGTAACACTGTAGAAATTAAAAACAGCTTCCATAGCTATAAACCTTCGTTCACAGTAAGCGTATTCACAACTCGATTGAACATGTAATGTTCTGGAAGGTCAACCCATAAGGACTAAGCAAAGCTATTAAATACTTAAATAAAGTGTAAGGTTTCATAAAAAAAATGTAGTCAGCTTATACGATGAAATCTTTAAAAAACCAAAGATTCTTCTTCCCCACGCATGTAAATTACATGTTCAGCTCAAAATCTCGTAAAAGGCATGAACACGTACTGTAAACAAGTGTTCAACTTATTTTCATTATATAAAAGTATAAAAGTTAATCATTTATTCTTGGTAGATTAACTATCTTTGCATATGGCATAAATATACACATGTTTTAAGAAAAAAGGAACATTAATAAATCACGCTCCACTTTAATAATACATTCTTGTTTTTAACAAAAAAAGAAATAGTCTATTTAATCAACTTCGAAGTTATATTACTTGTATAAAGAGGTAGAAAAATCTAGTTAAAATGCTTGCTATATCATTTTTTACGCGACATTTTCGATGTAGGCTAGAAAAGGTATTTGTATATCTGGGATCAAGTTTTTGTTAAAGTATTGTGTTACAGTTCAAATGGCAATCACATGAAGCATATAACAATAAAGCGATATATACTTACACCACTTATATAACATAATTTTTGTTCAAAGTTGATTAAGAGGTTAAAAATTAAGCAGGATACTATGGTCACTCTATTTGTTTGTTTCAGCGAATCGAGTGACGTCTAAAATTGGCTCGCCGATGAACTCTCTTTCTTTCCTCGTACTTTTCTTTCTCCTTTTTTTTAATTTTTTTTTTTTTATCTTTAAAAAAAATATAAACTAAAGAAAGTTCCAAGGTTAGTCTTTAGTCTTCACGTATGTATTGTTTTTACTTTTCATTTCTATATTTTCTTATTTCATTTTTTTTTTCCTTTGTTCAACAAAAGAAGAAAAAAATTAAGAATATCCTTTTTTGAGAAAAGGGGTAATGTTCAGACTTTAACAAACTTTTTTCTAATTTAGTTACATCCAAGTTTCAATAATTTATTTCCTCTCTTAAAATGGCTCAATCGCAAAACAGGAGAAGTACCTGGGATGGGTAAATTAAACAAAGATATACAGAGGAGAGTGTTGAAACATCTCCTAAGAGCTTGCTTGAAATTAACAAGAAAAACTAGGCATAATGGACGAACTGTAGATGTTAGGTCAACGGATCTTTTGCATTTGTACATTTATGACTATTTCAAAAAACAAAAGTATCACCAAGCTGCGAGAGCATTTTCTACTGAAGTCAGTATCAATACGGATCAATCTCCTCCTATCGATATTTCTTTGTCTGATTGGTGGAGTGTGTTTTGGGATGTTTATTATGCTAAAAATAAGGAAGCAACAGCCAGTAAAGAAGCTAGTACAAATGATGAGGTAAGTTTCTCTTTTCATATATAGAAACAAGACTAATTGTCGTACGTAGTATCACGATTATTTGAGAGCAAAAAGAGAAGAAGCTATACAGCAAGCAAAGGAATTTAACTTACATCAAACTGCTCAACGCAGAGCTTCTGAGGTACAGCGATCCCCTCAGCAACAGCCAGAGCACCAGCAATTGTCACGAGATTCTCGTCCATCTCCATCGAGTAGTCCTGCTTCTTTGCCTAACAATGGTACAATGGCTCCTCCTACCAATGCAAATAATACTGGTAACAGTAATATTGTAAATACACCTCAAAGTATGACCACAAGTTTGCCTCAGCAATCGCAAAATAATATGCCAGTAAGACATACCTCGTCTCCTTCATTTTCTCCACGACAGATGCAAAGAGGGGCTGAAATCATGGCTCAACAACAGCCACAGACACCACATGTGGGCGAAGCAATGATTAATTCTCCCATGACAAACCAACAATTACAACAAGCTCAACAGCAGCAACAAATGCTAAGAAATCATAGCGTACTTGTTGCTGCCATGAATGCATGTGGTTTGGCAGGCCGCGATCAGAGTACGTTGACGGCTGAAGAAAAGGTAAAAGGGAAAAGAAGAGAATATAAAAATAAGCGTGGTTTTGACTCTCTTTTTCTACTTGTTTATTATTATTATTGCTAAATATCATAAAAAGGCCAATGTTACTGCACATATAAGAAGGATCAATATGCAACAACAGCAAAATATTTTGAGAACTAACCCGTAAAGAAAACAAAAAAAAAACTGTTGAATGATTTCTTATTTTTAATTTATTTCTATAGTAATATGATGGTTGGTAACCAACAAGCCAGACTTCACATGCAACATCAAGTTATGCTTCAACAACAGCAACAGCAACAGCATGCTATGCTACAGCAGCAACAGCAACAAGGACAGCCACCTATAGGGCAGATGACACCTCAAAGACAAGAAGCACAATTACCTCAACAGCATCATCCAATGGGTCAAAGTCCTCAAATAGATCCTAGTCAACGTATGATTGGTCCCGGAGGTAATAATATACCAAAAAGAAAAGAAAGCAAGAGAGAGAACTGATGCTTGAATATATAGTTAACGGGCAGCCAAGACAATATATGAATCCTACTGGGGCAGGCATGCCTGGGGGTATGGGGCCTGCAGCACAGATGGGTATAGTCGGTAATATGCAAAATCCTAATTTAATGAATGGCGCGTTTAATGGAGATGGTAATCTATTTCACTATTAAATAAAATCACTGTTATTCATTTATTGCTTATGTGGTTTAGTGAACTTAATGCTTGCACAGCAAATGATGAGTAAAGGTCAAATGCCTCCTGGAGGGTTAACACCTCAGCAACAGCAGGTAAAAAAAGTCAAAACTTTATAAGTATTGTTGTTCAAGATTATGTGGTAGTTTCTGATACAGCAGCAGGCCTTTCGAACTCGACAACGTATACTGCAACAGCAACAACAGCAACAGCAGCAACAACAACAGCAGCAGCAACAACAACAACAGCAGCAGCAGCAACAACAGCAACAGCAGCAGCAGCAGCAGCAGCAGCAAAATATGACTAATAACAATCAACAAGGTTCTCAAACACCGCCTGCTTCTGTGGAAAGCCCAAATGCAGGAAGTAGCAGTAATCCAACAGGTTCTCCTGAAGGAGAAAAGAAAAAAAACATGGCTTTATATCAGCGCCGCCAAGTGTCTCTTTCTTTGCAACAGCAAAACCAGCAACAGCAATTTGCACAACAACAACAGCAGCAGCAACAGCAAAATCAGCAGCAACAACCTCCTCAAAAAAGACAAAGAACAGATGATGCGTCTCAACAGCAAGCTTCTCCGCAACTACCACATCTTATGAGCCCACATGTCATGAATCAGCAAGATATAGCCATGCAGCAGCGCTTACAGCAACAACAGCGCTTTGAACAACAGCAAATAAAGGCAAGTCAGTCTCCACAAATGACCCGAAACGCGTTAAATCAACAAAAGACACCGCAGCAAACGCCGCAACAAGTAGTTCAACAAGCCAATACACAGCGTATGGGGTGGAACCCAAATGATATGGGATCACCTTCAAATCTTGAAGCACATTCACCTATGCACCAGCAACCACAACCACCACCACCTTCGAATAATGTCATCTCATTTGATTTGGAACGATTCATGATGGGAGACACAGGTGATTTTGGCGAAATGTTTGCCTCTGGGGATGAAAATGCCGAACAGAATTTGCTTATGGCTGGTGATGGAAATGAACTTGACCCTTTCGGTGGAGGATTTTTAGCTAGTATGGGTGGTGGCATTGATTTAGATAGTAGCATGGGTGTACCTACTGGAAATAATGGGAGCAATAATGCTGCTTCTGGAACAGGTGGTAATCTGCAACTTTATGCTGATTTATCAGGACATACCAATAAGGTCTCTACTGTATCATTTTCAGTGGATGGGCAATGGCTGGCTAGTGCAGGACATGATAGGAAAGTAATGATTTGGAGTGTTCAAGAAAAGAAGATGATGTACCCATTGGATGGTCATACAGGCAACATTACATGCGCTAGATGGAGCACAGATAATCGTAATTTGGTCGCTACCTCTTCTTATGATAAGACATTGCGTATATGGGATGTAGGATTAGCCATTTCTAGCAATGGTGATAATATGCCTAAACAAATGGTCAAGTTGGACTGTCGAGCTCAAGTGACTGCAGTTGACTTTGCGCCTGATAGATCCGATACAATCTGTTCACTTGATGCTGAAGGAGAATTAAAGGTGTGGAATATGAAGACATCAAGCTGCGAGAAATCACTTAAAGTGGTAATTATTTTAAAAAAAAAAAAAAAAAAAAAAAAAAAAAAAAAAACTAATTTTTTTTTTGCTTAAAAAGACACAGTCCAAATCAGGATTTTCACCTAATCCAATGCGCTTTCATCCAAGAACTGTAACAGTTCTTGCATGTGCAGTAGGCAACCAAATTTACATTATTGATATTACAAAGAATAATAGTGGAGATAATGCGATTCGTACGATTACAACTGACCACGGTAAGAATATTTGCTCATTTGATTGGTCTGCGGATGGAAACTATTTGGTGGCATCTTCTGAAGACAAGATTTGTGTATATGATACCTCACATTGGAAATGTGTTATGAGCCATATTCCACAGAGCAAAATATCTGGATGTGCATTCATAAATGGAATTAATGAAAAATTACGTATATTATATGGAGGATACCAAGATATTTTTATATGGCAATGTGGGGTACCAGGATCACAACCTAAAAAAGCAGGTACGCAATCTGGTATGGTTGTCAGTATAGCATGTTGTTCAATTGGAGGACAAACAGTGGTCGCATCAGCAAGTCATCATCAAAAGGAAAAGAATTTGATGCTGTGGTCTATTTAATATTCCTATATTCCCGTATATAACATCTTTCTTCTTACGATATTTTATACATACAAAACACACACACGCACACACTTATTATTGTTCTTTTACAAAAAGAAAAGAGAAAAATATCCATTAAAAAAAGTTAACAATTAGTTCATTGAAAAAAATACTTTATTTTATTAAAACACAATCACTTGTTTACCAGAAGAAAAGCCTGAAATACCCAAATCAACGGATTTCTTCATTATTTCATCCTCAAAATCAACTTTGGTCCACTTTGGTTCTTTAAGTTTTCCTTGACTCATCAAGTTCATGATGTCTTCAAACATTGCATATCGCTCCTCTGGTTTATGGAGTTCAGCCCATTTAGAAACCCAAAAACCGTGGAAAGAAATGTTTTTGAATATTAATAACGAAGCAGGGAGTGATAGGGGGCTTTTGGACATTGCACCGTATGTAACGTATTGACCATTGACACTGTATTCAAAATGAGTATATGCATGCTTTTTAACACTTGTCCTTCTCTTTTTTTTAATACCCTAAATATCTTGCCATATCAGTAGCATATTTACCACCAACACAGTTCAAGCCCAGAAGAGGAGGACGATCACCCACCCAGCCTTTGATACGTTTTCTTGTTTCAAAGCTACCAAGTTCTTCATCTGTAACAACATGTGTTGCACCGAGATCTTTTAATTCTTGCTTAAGCTGATCAATTTCGGGTCTATTTTTTGTGCTTTAATAATTTGTTGTTTGAAATTTTGTTTACCTATTTCTTATGATATTGATTGTGTTTAAACCCCATGCTTTGGCAATTTGAATGACAGCTTGACCAACGGCACTATTTCCTCCATTTTGAATGACATAGTCACCTAATTTTTCTCATGTAATTAGCTCAAGCAATAAGACATAAAAAATAGTATGTTTACCTTGATTCAACTGAACAAAGTCCTTTAACATCCTATAAGCAGTACAGGGATTGACAGTCATGGTTGCCTTTTGAATCATGGATACATCCACTTTGGGCAGTAATTGAAAGTCCGAAGCTGGTCCAGCAGCATGTGTGCGCCATGTGCCATAACCCGTCTTTGCCATCACTACTTGGTCACCAACCTTCAAATGATTGACATCGTCCCCTACAGCAATTACCTCAGCCAGTCCTTCATTGCCACCTACAGCTAATTCTTGATCACCTAATTTTTGAAAGGTAGGCTTGATAGGATAAGCACCTTGAATCATATTGACGTCTGCTGGATTGATAGGTGATGCAAGGAATTTGACATAAACAGTATTAGACGTTAAAGGAGCAAGTCGATAGGAATGCATTCTACATGATTTTGTTGAATGAATATAAAATTTGCGCGTAAAAATATAAATTACTTTAAAACTTTGGAAGGTTGGCCATAATCCGAAAAAACCATGGCTCTAGCAGTAACATCAGATGTATAACTACGGTGAGCAAACCATTTGCCAGTTGAAACTTGCTGTTTGTTTAATGATCGAATAAGAAACCCCATTTTATGCAAGAAATAAATAAACTATAAAAAAAGATTAAAAAAATATAATAAAAAAGTACTAAAAAAAAAGAAATTGATGGCGGAGATGAAGCTTCAAATGCTTTGTGACCTCTTCCAAACAAAAGACACTAAGTTTTTCTGGGATTTGAATAAACATTTAGACGTACTTTTTTTCTGCTGGGATGGGTAGATTTTTTAGTGAGACGATTTTGAATTAAATTTTGTTCTTGGAGGAGATGTGCTTAAATCAATGGCTGCCCAGCTGAAAAAAATGGGATAAAAGACAGACAAGCGAAAGATATATAAAGCTGATGGTATCATTCGTTTGGAAACATATATGGATTTAGAAGTTCTTATTTTGGAAACAGCAGGCGCTTTTGGTCATGAAGACCATGCAAAGACAACTTTTGACAACTCAAAAGGCATGTTTGCTTTGCTTTCAATGCTTAATACGATAGCTGATCAATACAAGCATGTATCAGTTGAGGAGTTTAGTAAGCTCAAGTTGTATTTTGTTCAGCCAAGCGGTAAGTGGTATTAAAAGCAACATTTCCTTTGTTTTTACTAATGATATTGTTTGCCTCCAACTAGGCTACCATATCCGACTATGGTCGATGCAATATGCTAAAAATCTTGCTGAGTGAAGACTTTAGTAACAGAGAAGAGTAGCTAGTATCTCTGGTCAATTTTTTTCTTGAGCCTGAAGGTATAGTTCTAATCCTAAACAATCGAGAAGAGGAGCAATAATAACAAGTTTAATTTAATTGTTTAGAGTTTTCTTGAAGAGATAACAAATACAATTGCAGCTTTGAAAGACCAACACGAGAAGAACGAGAAGTACTACGACAGCGAGAATAATACTTTTTTTTTGGTAAAAGAAGTTATTTTATTAAACTTGGAGCCACACATCGCGGAGCGGTGTGACTAGATTATTATTCAAAGAGTAAATCTGGAATATAAGAATAAAAGAAACATAGTATTATCAAAACGGAAAGGAAACCAGTGTAATTATTCGATCAAAGGATGTTCATTTGTAAGTATAGAGACTTGCGAAATAATTTTGGAGATGGTTAGATTTGGTTGATAAGGAATGTTGTGGATGACGAATTGCCAATGAAAGTACCACATGTACCATAATGAAGTAGACACAACTATGAATAGATGTTGGTTCAAATGACTAGGGAAGCAATCTGGAGGTTTGAGAAAACGAAATAACTACCATACTGATGCGGGTCGCAGATTGAAGTCAGGATAGAAGTTGTGAATTATAGATTTCCAAATTGAGTATTTGATTGAACAAAAGATCAAAAAGTGTTCCATTGTTTCTTCGTGATCTTGACATAATCGACATTGATTGGAATCAGTTGTTTGAATATGGTGTAAGTAGGACATCGTGGGTAGCTTAAAGTTAAGTACCCTATACCACACTGTACGTGCTTGAAGGAGCATACTTGTAGTCCAAAACAACTTTAGACGAACTTTGGGGACATTGACCTTGGATTGATAGAGGTAGAAATTTACTATCTGTCTGAATTTAGATGACTTGAATTCCTGCCAAATCTGTTGATTGCAGAATTGTTGAGAAAGAGTGTCTACCGTAAGGTCATCCTCTATGACGGGTGGACAGCCAGAATGTATTTCCATAGATACGGCTGTATCCTTATTGTCCCAGCCAAGTTTTTTATTCATCTTAAATTAATTCAAAATCGTCTCACTAAAAAATCTATCCGTCCCAGCAGAAAAAAGTACGTCTAAATATTTATTCAAAACCCAGTATAACAATTATATCAGCTTTTACTTTGAAATAATGAATTTTATACCAAAACCAAATAATTGATTTGATCGTCAATTTGGAATTTATCTATTAAAGGAAAAACCTAATTTTTATGTAAATCAGTATGCTATTTGTATTCAAATACACTCTTGTACAAATAAAATAATTATTGCTGTAATATAGAATGTATTTGTGTGTGTGTGTGTGTGTGTTTTATAATATGACAAACATCTCCCTCAATATCGCTCTCATCAGGTGTCATAGTCATGAAAGCGAGAACTTGTACAGCAGTAAAATTTAAAGAATTTGAGTCTTAACAAGACATTGATAATACCTTTTTCTTTTTTTTTTTTTTAAAAAAAAAAAAGATACAATCTTTTAGAATAATTTCTTTATAAAAGTATTTCTCAACATTTTTTGAAAGTGAAGTCTAATGTCTGAGGTATATCGTATTGAATACTAAATATTATGCTTTATTATTATTATAGAAAATAAAAAGATAAACCTTTAATGTTTATTGTACAAAGTACAGACATGACTTCAAAAAGCAGGTTCATGAAAGTGATATAAACACTTTCTTTTGGTATACAAATAGTAAATAGGAATTCATACATTATAACATAAAGATGAAGGATAATGAAATGTCTATAAAATAAAGTTATATTCAATAAAAGTGATATTCTATCTATCGCCCCTTTTGTTTAGTTATTCATATTAAACCCGCAGTTACACGAATATATGCATACATACATATACACATACACAATAAATGCAGAAAAAAAAAGCCATTGATGTACACAATCACAAGAAAAGGTTACTTTTTCTATTTGAGAAAGGGAGAGGGGAGGGAAGAGTATTTAATTATTTTCTTTTTTATATTTTTTTTTTTTTTTACTTTCTTAATCATGTTTATTGATATATCTTCAATTCCAAACAATCTAACTATTTTACCTTTACATAACCAAGTGTTATTACCTTCTATCATTACACATTATGTATTATCAAAATCAGAATCCGACAAACTATTATTACAAAGAACACCAGAATACATCGTTTGTATACCATTAATTGAAAATGACTTATTTCATTTTGGTTGTGTTGGAAAAGTACTTGAATTCGATAAAACTTTACCTGATCGACACGTATTAAAAGTTCAAGGGGTCTGTCGATCACGTATTCAAAATGTAACAAGTGTAGACGGTGGAAACTCATTTCAAGTGGAGCTCAGTCATTATTTTGATGGAGATAATATAGAAATAATAGATGATTTCATAGACGTCTGTTATTCATTTGTAAATAAAATGAAGTCTATTGGTGTGTCCATTTCAGTATTAAATCAATTTTGTCAAGCCATAAAAAGATATCCGATCTCTCATGTAGCAAACTTATTGTTATGCCTAACTGAATGTTCAATACGTGAAAAATTACATGCATTAGAAATTATAGATTTAACAGAAAGGTTAACAAACATTAAAAACACAGTAACTCGTTATTTACAGGTAAATAAAAATAATTTCGGAATTCATATGCATTAAAATCAAAACAAAAGAACTTATTTATTTATAAAAAGACATTAGACAATATGGAATTAGACTCTATTCGAAGAAGATTTTATATACGACAACAGGTAAATTTTTTACTTTCTTTTCTCTCTCTCTCTTTTTTTTTTTTTTTTTTTTTCTAAACAAAAAATAAATAAATTCATTTCTTTTATTTAGTCAAACATAATTGCTTCCATGTGTCATAAAGAAGAAAAAAATCCTTACCATTTTGATATCTCAAGTGAAGATGATGATGACCTTGCTCATATTATTCAAAAATTAAATGCTGCAAACTTGCCTGAATATGTTGTGTCCAACGTTCAACGTGATCTCAATCGATTAAGAAAACTATCTGCTTCTTCTTCGGATTCTAATGTGTTAAGAACTTATATTGAATACATTAGTGAACTACCTTGGTCTATGCCACATAAACAGAAAGAAATCAACATATCTTTTGCTAAAGATCAACTTGAAACTGATCATTTTGGGTAAATAGTTATATAAACCCCCACCCTTTTCAACTGTACTAACATTTATTAGCATTGAGCATGTTAAGAAGAGAATTATTGAATATTTATCTGTTCTCAAGGTCAAGAGTGACGCAAAGCCTCCGATTATTTGTTTTGTTGGTCCGGTAAGGATCATTATTTGAAAATAAATCTTGAACTAACCTTACTTTAAAGCCTGGCGTAGGAAAAACGACTCTTGCCAAATCAATTTCAGCCGCATTACAAAGAAAGTTCCACAGAATATCCTTAGGCGGAGTAAGGGATGAAGCTGAAATAAGGTTCGTATAAACAGAGACAGGGCGCATTCATATTAAATGTACAAGAATATAGGGGTCATCGTCGTACTTATGTTGGTGCTTTACCCGGGTTATTCATCAATGGGATGCGTCAGTGTGGTGTAAAAAACCCTGTGTTTCTATTAGATGAAATTGATAAAGTTGTTCAAGGTACACATCAAGGAGATCCAGGTAAATCCTATTATTTCTTTTAGACCATCTCTTTTCTCATCGGGTTATTTCTAGCTGCTGCTTTACTAGAAGTACTTGATCCTGCTCAAAATTCTAGTTTTAAAGATCATTTCTTGAATATCCCTTATGATTTATCTCAAGTCGTATTCATAGCTACAGCCAATAATTTAGATACTATACCCCCTCCTTTATTAGATCGTATGGAAGTTATTCAGCTCAGTGGTTATACTTTTGAAGAAAAATTGTTTATCGCTCAAACTCATATAATACCAAAACAAATAGAAGCACATGGATTATTTACTACTGGCATTGAAATATCAGATAAAGTAGTTTTGTATATTGCTGAAAAGTATACAAGAGAAAGTGGCGTGAGAGAATTGGAACGATTGATTGCTAGTTTGTGTCGATACAAGTGCAGAGAATATGTGGTCCTGGAAGAAGCTGGAAAGCTGAATCGCTTTGATAATGTTATCTATGTTCAAGACATTGAACGCATACTTGGTGTAAGTCTTCAATATCTAGTTTATGCCTCATTTCTCATATCTTTTTTATTTAATGCTTACAGAAAGAGATTTATGAGAGCGATGTGAATGATTTTGAAGAAATGGCAGGGATTATCACAGGGCTTGCTTATTCGGGAAGCGGTAATGGGGGTACCATGGTAATTGAAGCAAATGTGATGCCAGGCAATGGTAATCTCAAACTGACTGGGTCGCTTGGTGATGTAATCAAGGAATCTGCTCAAATAGCTGTTTCTTGGATTAAAGCCAATGCTTTTGCTTTAAAGTTAACAAGTTCACCAAAAGATGACATTTTCAAGGATTTGGATTTACATATACATTTGCCAAGTGGTGCTATTCCTAAAGATGGTCCTTCTGCAGGTATCACGATAGCAACGTGCATCATGTCCCTACTATCCGGAATTTCTGTTTCCAGATCAACTGCTATGACAGGCGAAGTCACACTTCGTGGCCAAGTACGGCCTGTAGGAGGCATCAAAGAAAAAGTGATCTCAGCACACCGTGCAGGTATCAAGAAAATCATTCTTCCTGTTGCCAATAGACGAGATGTGCAGCATGAAATTCCTGCGAGCATTCAAAAAAGTATATCTTTTATATATTGTAAATCTATGTGGGATGTCATTGAAGCCGCTTTCGAACATACTTCTTTACGTTGTGAACAAAGATATACAAGTAGTCTATAATAAAGTAATGCAAATTATATTCTAAACTGATTAAAAAATCACTGAATAAACAAACAAAATAACAGTGGGAAAAAAAAAGGATGTTGTTTATTGCATATATAGAATTATTTATTTATTTGAGTTTGTTTGATGCTTTAAGATGAAGCATTGTTTATAATTTACCGCCCTTTCCCTTTTTTAAGTTCAAGACCGAATGAGAATTCATGTACATTTATAGACAACAATAATAGTTGATACAAATGGCATATAAACAAGCAAGCTTTTATTTTATACAATTGAAAATATAAAAGAAGGTTAGTATATGTCATATAATTTGATACTCTTATAGCCACAATTAGATCTATGGTCAGCTTTAGTTCCTTTTGATATAACATGCTTTACTATTTTACATAAATTGTCTATTTTGTTTTTTTTATTTTTTAATATAATTCATAATAATTAAATCAATACACTTGAAACCAAAATAAACATTCAAACGATATTTTTTTGACTTAAATCATTAAACTATGAGTAAAGCTTTATGGTTGCTATATTACAAAGTGCATTTAAAACTCAAGAGTCGAGGTTAACTTCTTTAAAAAGAAGAGCTGGCTTTTAAGAAGTATGAATTCTGAAGTAACCAATGAAATATTCTAAAACTGCGTAATGTCCATTTAAAGTATCTATAGCAACCTTGTCGATCCTTCTACAGTACAAGTAAAAAAAAAAAACTAAAGTCCACATATTCTATTACACAAAGTATTAGCTATATTGTATTTGTACTTGATACACATGCTAACAACAGATTATGAATACTCTGTTTGTATATATTTTTTTCTGAAATTCTGTACAAGTTATGTAAACGCAGTGTTTTATTTTTGGGAGGCACAAAATGGCATTAACCAATCAAGCTAGGTAATGATTCAAAGATCACAATGTTTATTTGAAATCCAGTAATTATTATTTCATGTATTTTTACATATAAAGAAGATATATAAATATATTACAAGGAATTATGATATAAAACTTAATGATGCTAATTCCCTTGTTATTGTTGGTTAGTATTATTATTTGGATGATCATCGAATTTGTACGCAGGTGGTGGTGAAACAGGTGTTGCACATTCATGATTGTCAGGAATAGGTCGAGGTGCAGCAACGGCAGCAGCAGTATTAGCAGAGGGTGGTTGCTGCTGCATCATATACAAATGCGCTTCATTCTCTTCTTTTAATCTTTTACGCATTCCTTTTACACTTTTAATGATATACCACAGTATTAAGCCAATCACGATGAGACCGATAAATATAATAAACACAAATCTATTGTGTGTCTTCAACCAGCTTTCATTAGATTTTTCAGAAGAATTACCACTAGGATCCCAACCTGTGCCCTGCACTGTTGGTTGTGGAGAAAAGGCAATCGATGGAGAGGAAGAATAATCTGTAGTAGTTGATGGTTTGGCAGTATTCATGGTAGTAATTGAGGTAGTAGAAGATAAAGTCGACGATAATGAAGATGTTGCTTCTGATGGTAGTAATGAAGATGAAGTGAGTGAAGTTGCCAAAGTGTTTGTTTCATCTGTTGTTGCTGTTGTGGATTGACCCATTACTACAGATATGAATAGTAATAGAATAGCAGTAATATATAAAGCAAGGCGATAACTCATTATGCTTTCTAGAATAGTTGTATCTCTTTTTTTAAGTCGTTTTTTTAAATATTAAAAAAGAAAGGGGTAAAAGGAGGAAGAAAAAGAGAGATAGAGAGTTAAAAGGAATTTCAGATAAAAAAAAGTCCCAATTGACCTTTTTATTCTCCGCAGTACAGACTCAGGTCACTTTCATTCCTTGCAGGAGATGCGTTTACAGTAGAAAGTAATGTGTTTTATTTCTTTTTGCTTTTATTTTGTTATCCATGCATTTGATCGAGATCTCTTTAAATGATTAAGTGTACAAATCCAAAAAAAAAGAATTGATGGCTTCACATTATGGAACGAATAAAAAAAAAAAAAGTAAAATATTGCTATTACAATGTATTACGGATTGAATTTATAAATCCTATATCAGCTTGAGCATTGGTTAACAAAACTTATTGTAAAGAAGTTGATAGCTCTCATGCTTGACTTTTGTATTAAGAATATTCACAGTTCTCTTTTCTTTTTCTTTTTTTTTTTTTATAAAAAATAATAAACACAATAGAAAATTTGGGACAAACATGTTGTGTTACGTAATACACTTTTAAATCAGTAACAAGGCCTCGACTATTTTTTTTGATGACTGTAACCATGTTAAGTTACTATATACACGACTACTTGAGAAAGAAATGTATATATATAGATATTTATATACATGAAATAAAAACAAGTATGAACTTCATTCTAAACTTGTTTTTTTCTTAATAAATTAATGCTTAAAAAAAGCAAAATGATAATAATAAGAATCAGCATTAACCCGGTGCCTACATAATATCCTTTGACCGTTGTTTTCCTGTATGTTTCCAGAACTACTAGCTGTAAAATAAACTAAAATTAAAAGACTCTTAACTGACTAAAGGAATAGCAAAGTCTTTAAATGTAAGATACAACTAATACCTTTTGAATTGAAGAGTTACACATCTTTATTATGTGCCACGTACGCGCAAGTCAAAAACATACCATAGTTTAGAGTGAATGAATAAATTATTACCCTCTTGATCTTACAGTAATTAGTTGCATACAGCTACAAAAACGATAAATGTTTATAATTTGAAAATTTTGTTTAATAGAGTGCTTTTGAATTTAAATCGTTCAAAATATCGAGGAAATTGGAGAAGATATAGCTTTTGTTTTTAACATAAAGTCCAGGTACATTCTTATAAAGCTTTAACAAAAAGTATTTGAAGTAGCCCATACATATTAAATCTGCATTTTCGTAACATAGCAACGACTTTAAAAGCTCAATTTAATAGATGCATTTACGGGTTAAACTTCATACTATTTGTAAAACATTTAACTTTTTGTACAATAAAAGTTGTGACTGTATACATTGAAAGGATCCAACCTCTTGTAGTCTAATTTCTCCGAAGGACGTAAAGTTTTAATATTTTTATCAGACAGATAGACATACTCCCCAACTTTATAGCTTAGAGTCGATCGATGGTACTCATGGTAATGCATAGCTTGTTGTTTTTGGACCAATATGAGTTCATCCTGAGGATCCTTATGAAAGCTTTGAAGTGTATTGCACAGATTTTCGCTTGTCGCTGCAATACTTGGATCGGTGCCCTTATGTAAAATTCAGAAGCGAGAACGAAAACCATGATTTGCGAGAAAGAGGAACGCCTAGTGCTTGAATGTATAGTGTTGCTGTAACTGAACTCTGCTAACAGCAACAACGAGACGCAGTCATCCTTCTGATAACTAAGGTACATGCGGAGGTACTGTTCCAAAATTGAATTAGTTTTTTCTGTTTGACCGTTAGTTTGGGGATGTGTGATATCTCGTAAAAACAAAAAGATTATAAAATTCAGCGGGACTGAAAAAAGTTGTATTTTTATTTAATATCATTGTATCAAGTATTTAATCCTTTTCGAGTTACTTTGATTAATTATAGCTGTAGATCTAGCATGAATAAATTCTAATATGAAGACCTGTTCCTGATGATACAAGCTGACTATAATTTTTTCTATTTTCCTTTTCGCTACCTCAAGAAATTCATTGGTAAAAAGTCTAACATTCTATTTAAAGAACATTCAAAAATTTGTTTATTTAATCTACATATAGACATAAACTTAAAAATGGGAACATGGTATAACTATAGAGCATAACAAATGAATAAATGCCATTATCTCTTTTTTTGACATGATAAAGTATACTGTATTAATAAATATAATTGCAAAACATTGTTCCTGATAACATCATAACGGTTTAAATATCTCCTATTACATATAATTAAATAACTATCCTCTATACCTTGGTTCATTTTGTAATAATTCATTTTACTTCATTGATAGTGAATTAAAAGTATACCAAAGATTAAATTTGAGTATAAGTCAGTCATTCTACTGTCGAATGATATCATGAACATACCTAGCTTATTCAAGATTAGAAACCTGTTCGTATAACAAGGTTACAAAAAGTGCATGAATATTCGTTTTGTAATTAAATAAAACTTATAATTGTGTAGATTGTTATTAATCTATTTTTACAGAGTTTTGTTTTTTTGTGTAAATTCTGAAGTAGAAAAAAAAAGCAAGTCAAGAATAGGAAACGTGTAAACTGAATAAATTGAAGTCTGAAAACTTGTTTGACATCTGAAGGAGGGTATATACAGACATTTTAATACATTGAAAGATATTCTCTGATTAAGGTTATAAGATATAAAAAGAAAATCTTTTTTTTTAAGAAAAAAAATGGGTGTATCTAAACCATAATATATATATATGCATGCTATATACTTCTACAAAATCATCTATTCCATCTCGTCATCTTCATCCTCTTCTTCTTCCAAGCCACCTTCTTCATCTACAATATCATCATTCATTTCGCGTTCAATTAATGGTTTAATCAAACGATTAAAATAAGGATGAGGATTTTGAGGATTGGACCGTTTAACTTGTTCAAAGTAGTGAACGTAAACATCTCCATCTGCACGACCCAAAGGGCTATTGATCACGTAGTCACTCAAATTGAACGCATCAACAAGTGGAATGGCTTGATCTCTAACTGCTCTGCAAAATTCATTTGTCCTTAAGCGAATCAAGTCCATTTGAGTAGGTGAAAAATATCCATATTGTAAGAACGCGCCGGCATTTTCTTCAATTGTATAAAGGCCATACAGGAGACAGACGTCCATCAGAACGACTTTTAGATTGCCTTCAACTTTGGACACACCATCAAGGAAACGATTGAATAAATATCCATACGAATGTAATTTTGCTGCATAGAGTCTTGATTGAGAACATTGCTCATACGCATCATCAATGCTCAAACCCTGTTTGATACACTGTTCGAATTCTAACGCAGCATTTTTAACAACATTAGCACAAACAACTTGCCAACCCTTTACTATAGTCTGAGGATTCAAAATGGCATCTGCATCCTTTTCACTGCAGCATGCACCAATTAAAGAATCTAGCTTGTTTAAATAGCCAACGCCAGGAGAAAGTTTCTTTCCTTTGACTGCTTCTCTGAAGCTGCTGATCAAATAACGACCCAATTGTAAAGTCAGTATTGTATTGTCCCCTTCCCAAGTGCACTGGACGGCAAAATCTTGATACATGCCAGCTAAACCAGTATAAGCAGAGTATCCATGACCCCCACAAGCTTGTCTACAGGCTTCGATTGTATTAAGACAATTCCAAGTACAAAAAGCTTTTAAACCAGCACTTGTGGAGTGTGTTTCTTTCAACATCTCGAGTACTTCTTCAAGATCAGTGTCCTCAGGTTTTGCATTTTCTAATCTGCTCATCATCTTGTTATACATTGCCGTCATTTCGGATCCGGTAAACAGCATAGCAAATGTTTGTGCCATCAGTGGCATCAAGCGACGCTGATGTATAGGATAATCAAGTAATTTAGTTTCGATATTTGAATTGGAATTGGAAAACTGTCGTCGAACGGCAGCGTATCTTATAGCAATAGTTAAAGCCTTTTTGGATACATTACCGCTGTCAACCACCATAGCCACTCGTCCTTGAAGTAAAGCACCATAAGTAAGTTGTTGGAGCTTAGGTTCTTTAACAAGACCAGTACGTGATACTTTAGTATGCTTCATCAACATATAACTGCGAGGGATTCGAACATGAGTAAATTGAATCCAGCCATTGTCGATACCATCACGACCCATCTTTTTACCAATATCACCGATATTCACACCAGGCAAGAGATTATATGTCTTTGGGTCTCTTAGAGGAACCACAAAACATTTTGTGCCATAGTTTTTACCTTTAACAATCAGTTGGGCAAATACTGCAGCATGAGTAGCACTGTGAGCTGCACCACCAATCCACCACTATACTTTTATATAAGTTACATGAAAGATTTTTTTTTGTATTCTGTTTTGTATGAAATTGTTTATCAGACGTGTACCTTGGTTGCAGTGAGTGTAGGAGTATGAATAATAAATTGATCAGAGGCTTCGTCAAAGATAGCTGTTGTTTCCAATCCAGGTACATTTGATCCGTGACCCAATTCCGTCATGGCAAAGCAGCCGACCATACCAGAAAGAGAAAGAGCGCCATTTTGAAACCAGTACCCCAATTGACCAGAGGTAGCGTTACTTTGTAAGGCACCTACAAATAAACCATCTATTTTTTATAAAGAAATCATTAAATATGTGAAATATAATTTGAATACAACATTTACAATGAACACCAAATCTTGTCCAAAAGCCAGGATCTATTAAACTAACAATTTCCATTCTCTTTTTAAAGATATCGACAGATTCATTAGAAAGATGATGTATTAAAGATCGAAACTATAAAATATATGAATACATATTATATATCATCATTAATAATCGTACCTTTTCCATCGTACGCTCACGTAATTCATCCTTTGTGATATCATGTATATCATCCATTTTAAATAAAGGATCTCTTTCAAACTCTTGCATAAAACGTTCTTTTAACTATTTTATTTTAAAAATAAATAAATAGGATTATTATTGTAATTATTATCTACCAAAGTTGATTTTTCACCACCATCCAGTAAATGAGTCAATTCACGAATATTAAAAGTAGCCTTGGCTCTTTCTTCATTCATACTCGTTACAGGACTAATAATAATCATGTTAATATGACATAAATATAGATTTAATACTTACTCGACTGCCTTGGCATATAATTCTTCTTTAGTCAAGTGCTGTCTAACAGCATTTAATCTTTGTTTGGCAGACATGTATCAATTAAATAAAAAGAGAAAGGAAGAAAAAGGAATAAAAAAAAGTTTGGATGGTGACTTCATTGGAATACGATGATTTTCACATGTTTTTTCATTTACATGTGAAAGTATAAGCTGTAAAATGCAATAGTAACAATTGCACAATGACTTATTATTATTATTATTCACATATTTATTGTCAATCATTCAGAATCTACAAGATTGAATACATATCAATTAAGCACACAGTTGATAGCTGCATTTGATAATCCCGCTTCAGAAATTGATTGATCAATAAGATCGATAAGTTGTGTACGATTGAATACCAACTGTTTACATAAATAAGTTTACTTTGATATTTTTAAGAATTCTTACCTCAAATGGTTGATTTTCAACTTGTAATTTAACAAATTCAAATAAATATCGAACTGGATCAGATTTATTAAATCGTCTAACCACCCTACTACCATCACCCATTCTTATCTGAATACGTGTTGTATCATTTCCATTAGGTGGTTCATCTCTTTTGATCGGCATTATACTATCAAATACAGATTCCGTTTTACTTTCAACCATCTTTTCATCTTCTTCCATTTTAGATTCAATATCTGGTGATGACGTATTACTCAATGATGCTTCAATAGCAGCATTCAGTTGCTCTTCTTCACTCATATCAGATACACTCTATGCAATATCAATAAGAACACGTCATACTATATTTTATATATACCTTTGTCACTTTAGGTCGTTTCATTGCACCTCTTTCTTCTGTTGAATGATTTTCGAGAAATTCGGTTACTTTATGAACAAGTTAGTGTTTGTATAACATCTGTATAATGTCTCTATGTACCTTCCATCATAAAGTTCGTAGGTGTTAACTGCTTTTCCCAAACTTTAACTCTTTCTCCTGTACGAGAATCAATAATAGCAATATGAGGAAATCTATTTACAGAATAGAAAGTGGCATATCTTCTTCCATCGGGACTTTCATTTCCATACTTTTTTTTTTTTATAATTTTTAATTAAAATTGTCGGTCTCTGTTTCTATTCTTGAATCTATTTTACCTGTAAGAAAATAAAAGACTCTTTAATAATGTCTTTAACAAATGAATCGCTCCATAAATCTCGATTAAATACTTGACAAGAAAATTCTGTTGGATTCTGTATATTTATCATTAACCATTTGTCAAGTTCTTTTGCATTCTCTCTAGCCTACATAATTTTATATTAGCATTTATCATATTCTACTTTCGTATTTATACATACCTGTTCAAAATTTCCATGAAACATGATATCAAATGGTGGTCTAAATAAATCAGCTAATCTTTTAGCTTTTGAATTACTGGAACCAGCCACTGAACCAGAGAAAGAATCTCCAGCAGGAATATGAGCTATTAATCTGTCAGCGAAAAAAAAAAAAAAGAGCATGTTATATCACCTAAAATTCATTTACCTTCATCCTCTGTTGTTTCAAAAATGTTGGCTACTGAACCTGTAGTTGAATCACCTTGATTGAATACAGACGGCCTACTTATTCCACCTAAAACAAAAAGTATTTATCTATAAATTAAGCAAGAATGATTATTTTATAAGCATACGTCGGCTTTCGCTTCCGCTAGACCAAGAAAAACTTGGTTGAAACAATTCACTTGCTTCACCAGCAAGAATATCGCGCTTGGGTGCAATAGGTGCCCTCACTTGTTGTGAACCTTGTAATCGTCTTGCAAGTTCTTCGTCTGCTAATAATTGACCTTCACCGCTTTCAATTGCATCATTTTGTGCAAGATTTGACGTGAATGCATCCTGACCAGTTGCAAAAGAACTATTTGTCGAATGTTCACCACCATTTTCCAAATAAAGAGTTACCGCTGTTTCTACGTTGCCATCGGCTATCTTTACACAAGTTTCATTTCCTGTTTGTTATTATTATTTGTTATTATATACCTCCAAGAATTGTTCTGCTACACTAGTTGAAGCACCAGTAATGTCACAAAAGCTTAATATATCTTGTTCAGCTACCATTTTTTTTTCCAAAAAAAAGAGAAAAAAAGAGAAAGAGAAACGCAAAAGATACGTATCAGACAGTCACATTAAAGCAGCTTCGGATCGCATTTCGCAGCTTACGGATATAATCTTATGAACAACGACATTATACGTAATCATCAATACAGTGAAATCTTTTGTTTAAAGCATGTGTAGATATGAAAAAGATATTATTGTCTAATAAATCTATTAAAACCCCTTGTTGTAGGTATCCATATTGCACGCTAGCATTATTCTTACAAATGGCGTTTCGATTTCGTTCACTTGTCCATTTTTTGTCTTGTATTTCAACTCAGACTCCATTAACTAAAAATACAGTGATGCATCATAGACATGTCTTCATAAAAAGTTACAAATGTTATATTCATTTATATAAAAGCTTATTTCCAGTCAATAATAGAATCAATTGATACATCCACTCTTTACTGGCACATCGAGCCCAAAACAAAACAAAAAAAAAAATATATGATATTGCATCAAATTCATACCAATATTTACCTTGGACATGTGTTAAAAAAAGTAAGCTTGTTAGTAGAGACAGCCAATCTCTAACATCCTCAAAGAGATTTTTATTATGTAATCAAAGTGATCAAGACAAAAAAGCAAGAAACTAAGCGATTATACATTAAATTATCTCAAATAACAGTATGTAATTTCAGAGAAAAATCACATCAACAGATAGATGCTTCTAAACATGTATTATTTTCTTAATAGTTTCGCAGCATTTGGTTTAAAATATCATCTATTTCCACACTTCAAGTCCCTTGAGAAAGTCAGCCCAATGAGTAAAATCCTGTTCATGCAGTATTACTACACTCTCCTAGTTTCTCTTGTTAAGTTTAAATGAGATGTCAACTATATTTTTTCAATATTACCACCAAATTTTGTTCAAAACCTAAGATGGATCATTTTCAAAAATCATCGGAAAATCTGCTGAAAATGTAGTGTATAGCCATGTCTTAGAATTGGTTTAAATAGTAAACAGGCTTGTCAAAATAAATAAGGGCTTTCATCAGTACCGCCGCTATCGAGATGCACAGCTTTCTTTATGCCATTTTTTTTTCACAGTATTCTGCACCATAAGAGCAGATGGGTATTAGATTAACTTTAATAGGTCGGAGCTAAATATCTAATACCTTTTGTGAGGATGCTACTTTATGGTCCCTATTAACTCCACCCTATTAAAATTTCTACACTATGTTTTTTAAAATTGACGTGAGCTCTAACGATGTTTACGCAGCTATAGTCGAACGATTCAGCAAATTTAAACAGTTTCAAAACGTAGCAAATTAATATGTTCTTGCTTTGAAAGACTTTAATCTTGAATATGACGGAGAAACCCACTATATCAGGTCACTTTCTGGTTATAAAGTTGTCAACCGAGATCGCATCGGGAATCATCTTCATCTCATTGCAGATAGCTTCTTATTATCACCAACCTACGACAAAAAAAAAAAAAAAAAAAAAACTTTTTGCTGCCGCTTCAGAATGTGCCGAAGCGTGTTTATCAGTATTATTAAAGTCATTTAACTTAAGGATTACCGCTTTCTTCAGTATAAGTACAAGACTACTAGCAAAGCCAGATTTTTACCTTACCAGATAATGGCAGCTGCCACCCATCAGGTAGCTTATGAATACGGATATCACTCTGTGCACTTCAAAATCCATGATTACTCTGCCGACTGCGTAGACGAATATTTTCGCATGTCAGAAAATTCAACAATGTAGTTAAAGTTGTTTTGCAATGTTTATCGTAGTAAAATTCAGCTTTATTTAAACTAAAAACGCAATCATCCATCAACTTATTGCATTCTCAATGTATAGAGAACTCAACTGAATGCGTTCTGAGGTGACATATAGACGAAAAAGTTAAAAATCCATTATTAACATGATTTACATATAGCATTATACGAAAGATAATAGATCTGATAATTCCTGTTAACTTTAATACCTTTGGGGCGAAAGTTTAAGACCTATTAACTTTAATAGGGCAGCTAATAGGGTCCGTTGGGCGACAGTTTTTTTATTTCGGAGTATTAAGTATCCTCGTGTGATGTAATTGTATTAAGCAGATAGATAGTGTGAGTGCGTAGTGCACAAAGATTCTTGCTTCATACATGACTAATCATTTTCAAAATTAAAATAGCACTTGAAGCCAGATGTATATTATAAACCATTTGAAAATACTGTAATTACAGGCAGTATATCTACCCAAAGAAATAAAATCTCATTTTGTTTATGTTAAGAAAAAAGGAGAGACAGTGTATACTTAATTTTTTTAAGGAATCAAAAACCATTTATTACATACTAAGTACTTATCTCCTTTCGTTTCTCTTGTCCTTCTTGCTTTACACCTTCCTGTTGTATGTCTGGCTGTTGGTCCTGATCCTGTTGTTGTTCTTGATGCTGTTGTTGTTGTTGTTGTTGTTGTTGTTGTAATAATAACTGCTGTTGTTGCTGTAACAGTTGCTGCTGGAGTAACATTTTCTTTTTCTTTATAATATATTTACTATCACCAGTCTTTTGCATATTGTTGATATCCACACTACCAGTACTAGCCTTTGCATTGGCAAATTCAGAAAGTGACATGGGTGACAAAGGTCTTCCCATTCTTTTCAAGCCAGCCTTGTTGGAAGCCAAGGCGGCCAACATACTTGATGATTTATTTGGTTTGGGTACATCATTATAGGATGTAGATGATTGTGGAGAGGATGGTAAAGAATATTGGTCATTAAACATATGCTGTGTAGTAGGTGTAGCAGGAACGGATGAACTTCCGGTTGTGGCTACGTCTATTAATAAATTTGGTGTAGTTAATCTTGATAAAAGTAATGGATCTGTGGTATCTCGAACAATTTCTTCAAAAATACTAACATCTTTAATAAATAAGTGATTTCCAGGAGCTGCTTCTTTTTCAGTTTGTAGTTTAAATATGTCCTCTCGTCCAATAACACCTTCACCCAGTTTTAGCGTTAAATCATTCGTATTTGATAATGCTTTAATGACGGATAAAGCCAATTTCTTTCTCGGTCTTTCTTTTTCGCTCTGATTTTCTTCTTTAGCAATATGAATATTGTTTGTTTCCATTATTAAAGAAAGAGGCTGCTGTGCAGTGTTTCTTTCCGTGGCTAAGTTCGAGTCTTCAAATGACATAATATGTGAAAATGGATTGTCAACGGGCTTCTTTTTGTTTCTAACAATTAATGGGGGCGGTAAAGGTTCGGTAGGTGTAGATTTTGCTTGAGGTATCACTGGTTGGTAAGTCTTCTCTTTTAGCGTACCGTCAATTGTCGATTGGTTGCTTGCTTCTTCCATTGCAGTATCCTCTTTTATCTCAGGAAATTCTGGAAAGAAAGCAGGAATATAATCCGGTAGTTGGGTTGAAAAAATTGGCGAAGGTGGAAGATCTTCTATTTCTGGCGTGTCTAGTGGTAAATCAAACTCGGGTGTATCTTGAAAGTTATATTCAATTGCATCTTCAAAATTAGATCTACCATTTCTAATAGTTCCTACTTGATGTTTGAGTAATGAAAAATAATAAAATAAAACGATTTTTTTAACATACCTTCTAACAAGCGACTAGGATCTGATTGAACAGTCCAACAAGGTGATAATTGTTTTCCTTCTCGAGCAAGCCATTCCTTTAAGCCTTCAGGTGTAATTAAGAGCTCTTCCATAGTATCCAATAAATCACAAGCAGTTCCAATTGTTCTTCCATTCAAGTTGGCATAAGCTGAAATAGTAGATCCTAAAAGTTCCAAATGTTCTCTAAATACATCGTTTAAAGTCCTAATTGACTGGCTAGTTGCTGACTCAAATCCAGAGCTTTGAATGATACGCTGAGTAACTATTTCCAGCATTGAAGAACAAAATGCATCAGTCATTTTATTTTTGTGTTGGAGAACAAATACTTGAAAATCATAAAGTAACAAATCCAAATATCTTCTCAAAATATCTGAATTTCAATTTATAGATACGTCATTCAAAAAAAGATGCGATTAGAAAAAATGAGGCTTTTAAAGGAAGAAAAGTCAATAAAATTTACCTTTCTTACCTAAACATGTCCTGCTGTAAGATCCCAACTGAATCTGACACTTTATGTCAAAGTCAAGATCCTCACCATCCGGCTAACTTAATTCCTGAATTATGTCGTCAGTTTTATAACTTGGGCTGGGTAACTGGAACTGGTGGAGGTATCAGTATTCGAAAAGAGTAAGCAGCAAACATGCTTGTACTTGTCACTGTTAACCATATATTTTTTTTTTTTAAAAAAAAAAGAAATAACATCTACATCGCGCCTTCAGGTGTGCAAAAAGAGCGTATGGAGTCTCAGGATTTATTCGTAATGACTTTACACGATCGTACACTGTTAAGAAAACCTTCAATGTATAAGCCTTCAGCATGTACCCCTTTATTTTACAATGCCTATACTATGCGAGATGCAGGAGCCTGTATTCATACACACTCTCAAAATGCAGTTATGGCGACCCTTTTATATCCAGGAAAAACATTTGAGATATCACATCAGGAAATGATAAAGGGTATTCGTATTGGATCAACAAAAAACAATTTACGCTACTTTGATAAACTGATTGTGCCTATTGTTGAAAATACACCAGAAGAGGAGGACTTGACCGATAGAATGGCGGCTGTAAGTTAATTTTATCTTCGCAATATATCAAACTCTCATCTACATAGGCCATGAAAGAGTTTCCTGATACAAATGCTGTTCTTGTTCGTCGCCACGGTGTTTATGTCTGGGGAGGTAACACTTGAAATATATTTATATGGGAATAAAATTAATTCTTTTTTAACAGAATCCTGGGAGAAAGCAAAGACCATGACCGAGTGTTACGATTATTTGTTCGAAATTGCAGTTAAAATGAAAACTGTCGGTATTGATCCTGCTGTAAAGCCTGAAAGCGAACCTGATTATGAATAGGATAGTGAAAGCTAGAAATTAGTTGTAAAGTTTTGAAATTTGGTAATTATGAAGGAAGTCTTTTGTACTCTAATCATAAATAAACCATTGGCTTGACTTTTATTAAGCCATATAACAAGTAACTTGCAGAAGAAAGAAAAAGTCGTCTGTCGAAAGACGTGGTTAAATGAACAACTACACTTTATTCCGAAATTATTGATATTCTTTTAAAAAGATTCGTGCAAAAGTAAAAATAAATTTAGCATAAGCATTCTAAATTCAATATATATATATATATATATATATTAGAGTTGAGATAATAAAAAAAAATACAATATATGTTACTAAGAAATAAGGAACAATTAAAACTTTAAAGAAGAGAAAAAACTTATTCATCTTTTTTTTTTCTTTTTTTGAGGTTGATCATGTCCACGAAGTCATCGATATAATCCACATTTTTTGGGCGTTATAACTGACTTCGCAATGGTTTTCGTAAAGATATGCAATCTTTTTTAATACATTAAATTTCGGCAGTAAATCTGGTAGTTGGGTAATCGTTTTTGGCACTTCCAAAGAAAATACTTCTTGCATTACAATTTTATCGGCACGAACTTCATGCAACAAATAAAAAACAGTATTGTAGCCTTTAAAATTCTTTCAAACTAATCTTTTCATTTATGGATCATTTTAAGCGATATAATTTATCCACTCACCGTCAGCTTGAATGCACATGGCAAATTTGTTTTCTTTGCGGGACATTACATTTCTTGAGAAGCGAGCAAGACGCAGCAAATCATCAGCCAACAAATCAGCATTATTACAATCCTCAGGCTTGACTTCACAATATCCAAGTGTTACATTGGATTGCTTTTGCTTTATGTAGCTCATGATGCCATCAGGACATAAACACTCAGAATTTTCATCTTGACGATTTATCCTGGATAAAATATAATATAAATTATTGCCTTTTAGGCATGGATTTTCTGGGCTTACATACCATATGAAGTGTTTGTTATTTTATGGTTAATGGAACAATGGTGAGAATATGGGATCCAAGAAGTTTGTCCTCAACTCCATCTCACTAACAGCATGAGATTTAACAAAATTTGACAGTTTGTTCAAGCTATTGTGAAGTAATCTATTAATTTCAATTACTCTCATAAATTAAATTCATTACATATCAATTGAGCATGATATCCAAAATTCGCATATCATCATCTGTCGCTTTGATAGACAACTTCACGATTTCACGCTTTAGCTGATCTCGATTTGTTTTATCGTTCACACCCTGCGGTTAAGGAGTGTTACTAACAAAAGCTAACCCTCATGTATTATAAATATATATTATCCTTAAAGCTGGAGAAAGTTCAGCAAAAATACTACCATCAAGCGTTATGCAAGAATTTAAATACTTGGTTGACATTTCTGTCATAAAATTGTCTAAACGTTCTTCCCTAACTTGCTTGACGAGATCTGAATCGGCTGCGTCTTTTTTTCAACAGTATTACTCCTTTCGAAGCTCTATGTAAAAACATGCTTAATATGGTAAGTTGCCTTATATATTAGTTATTCAGATATTTACAATATTTTGGGTAACTGTTGTGGAAGAAAGAAGCCTAATTTGTGGGACAAGTCTTTACAGTAAGTCTCATATTTGGAAATTTCAAAGCTAAGACTATCATAGAATTCCTTAAACTGTCAAAAGTGTGTCGTAACTGGAATCTGGACTTATATTTAGCCAATCGAGATCCAGGAAAGAATACTTCTTTCCTAGAAGCTTCCAGCATGTTAAGTCTCTTAATAAACCTTCTAGTGTATTCCTTCCCCAATAATATAAATACAACTTAAGTATAATCAATAAAAGATAATCTTTATTCTTACAAAGAAACTACTCTTCTACTTTATTTCTTGTGAATATCTCTTCCTGCCACTCAGTAGGCTACTTCATACTCAGATATCTTATTTTAAAACAATCATGTATTGCAGCAGTCACACCTCAATGAATGTTTTTGATTTATCAATTACCTTATTTGCAGATACATACTTTTACTGACAACAATATATAAAATGTTGTCCTCTTTTCATCTATCAACGTTTCTCAATGCATTTTTGCTCAAAGAAGCCCTCCTGAATATGATGATTAATCTTTAACTAATATCCCAGTTTGCAGACGAAATGGAATTTGATGCTTGGTTTATCAGTGTTGCTATTCATCATGCCAGTTAGATCAAACGTCAGACTCATATTAACAAGAGAAATGCAACTGCTGTTTTCCATATGTCCAAAGAAGCTCTGAAAGCTTGTTTGTTGTCAAAGGAGACGCGTTACTTTATCTGTGAAAACCGTGAAACAAAAACGGTAAAGAGGCAACCAACGTATCAATATTAGAAGGCTTACCTTATGGTGAAGCATCTGAATCAAATGAAGTAACTACTAAAAAAAAAGGAGAGTAACAAAAAAAGCCTTCCCTTAAGTTGTTAAAAAACTGTGGCTACTGCGATATATGGTTGTTTGAAGAGATTCGCACAAGTTTTTGTCGTATTCCGTGGCCTACTCGGATTAAAAAAAAAAACTACAACCTTTTTATAATATCAAAAGCGTACAACTTTGAGCAACGACATGATTCACTGTAGTACTCATACTGAGAGCATCCCTAGTCCAACATCCGCCAAATGCATTTTTACATAAAATGAAAGAACTATACATGCAGGCAAATAGGATAGTAATGAGTAACGTTAGGTTGAAGAGGCTTTAGTTAAGATGGATCTCGGTGAACATCCTGCATTTACACATAGAAAGTTAGTTTTATCGGCTGACGACAGAACAGTGCCTTAAAAAGAAAAAGATGCAGATACTGTCTCTGGGGTGCAAAGCAAAGTTAAACCAGAAAATGAAACTGAAGAAGGACTATTTGTAGTTGAAAACAACGATAACAATCAGCAATTAGCTTATAGTGTATGGTCCCGAGAATAACAAAAAATTCATTCGAATATAGCAAAAAGAGTATGACTCTGTTGCTAAGCACGCAAAATCTGCTTTTATTCCATGTTGAGCTGCTTATGAAATATCTATGGAATGAAGATGACAGAGCTGTTATTCCTAGCCATTGCATAAAGAAGCCTTCCACAGTTGATGTAGCCCCTAAAGCAAGGGGCTGCAAAATAAATCAAGAGCACAATGAGTTCCTTGTGAATTTGGTTCATAAAAATGCATGCACTACGGTTAGTATGGTAAGAGAAGAGTATTATAAAATGTTCAAAAACTTTAATTTATCTGAAAACAGTCTAAGAAAGACCAAGCAAGAAAAAGTTAGGCTATACCAGAAAATTTCACACACTTACATTATGGATAGAGATAATGAAAAACCTTTTCAGCTTTGCTACAAAATAATAGCTGAATGGAAAGCTGCTAGTGTTGATTTCCATAAAAATTACGTATTTATTGACGAAGCAGATTCAACTCACATCAAATCGGTAGAACTTGGTATGTTAAGGGAACTCTAGCAACAACAAAAGCCCCATACAAAGGGGTGCCGCTAATCTTAGTATTGTCGAGTGAAATTCTCCAGTTGGAGCTATTAATTTTTCGAAAGTGGAGCCTTTGAAGTCTACAGATGCCGCAAAAATTGAGAAGGAGTTTCCTCATCCTAAATCTAAAAAGAGAAAGGCTGAAACCAATCAGCCAGCTAAGATAACAGTAAAGAAAGGTACAACTGCAGAATTCATCATTCTCATTATTTAATAGAAGCCCTTTATATTCGTGGTTATAAACCTATGTTTATGTCCCCTTTACTCACCCTTTCTCAACCATATTGAAGATAACTAGTCTAAATTTAAAAAGCATATCAAAAGAAACCCACTCACCTCGAATTCAAGCTGTCTGCATGAGCGTTACCACAAAATATTGTTTTAGTTGGGTCAGGTACTCAAAGTCGTTTTGGGATAAATGCCTCAACAAAGAAGCCGGTACCGTTTGATATTCCAACAGAATTACCTCTGTCTCTATACAGCGCTTCCAAAGCAAATTGATTCGCTTGCGGTTAACTTTCTTGTTTCTGAGCGTATTAGATTGATTCTCGCCAAGTATAATAGCGGAAGTACCAAGGGAAAACGACATTTTATTTTTGCAGTGAAATTACTGTGTGCAGTATAAAGAAAAAAGTGGAATTTTTCCAAAAATTCTCACCATATTTCTCAAATATTATTTGAAGCTCGCTTTGTAACTTGAGACAAATTGTTTTACTAGCTATACGAAATATAAATAAAACAGATCCTTGGGATTACTTGGGTATTGTTAAAATGTATGTTACGATAATTTAATATGAAGTGATAAAAAAGATAAAAACCAAACAACTACTTATATCTTTGATGTTTAATGGGCAACCTTTTAGTTGAGTCTGATGTGGCGGGCATGTTGAAGCATGTGTCTGAGAGATTCACTAGCATCAACAGGTATTATTTGGTTCTGCTGACGAAGTAACAAATCCTCCAGCAAGCGTTGTTCCTTTAATTCATTCTACCCAATACCTAGGAGTGAGTAAAAAAAAAAAAACACACACACACACGAGGAAAAACATCTTCTACTTACATGCAAGCAAACTAGAATCTCGAATACTTTGATCATACCAGCTCTTTGTGCCCATGTTGTAGGGATGCTAGCACTTCTTAGTTCAACAATCTGGAAGCGATCCGAATGAGGGTCTAAAGTGGTCTTCATAAGCGTCAGCCTATTTTTAATACATTGGATACCATAGACAGCTAAATTAAGAACGGAAGAGAATTTACAATCTTGTTTATGAAGCATCATTATACTCAAGCTAGAAGTCATGGATTCCACTATTTTGTACGTATCGCCAACACTGTGTCCAAAGTCTTCCACATGAAAACCCGAAGATGATTCCATAAATATTTTTTCTTGCTGGACATTTGTTCTACCTATGCCATCTGAAAAAGTATTATTTTTAGAGTTTAACCAGGCACCAGGATCCCTTTGGTTTTCTTGGTTTGACTTGACATGATCCTCGCACCTGTAATTCATCAGTAACATTTTAATACTTAACAAGTTATGATTACCAAGAAAATACAATTTGATCATTAGCTCCAAGGTACTTAAACAATGGTACAATACGTTCAACCCAAAATGAGCGTTCATGGTCTTTACGAAAGTCATCTTGAAAGCAAATACCCCAAAAATCGGTTAAGCAGAGACCAAGAATTTTATACAATTCCAAATTCTTTTCATTCGCATCGCGTGCTTCTTTCTCACATTTCCACAACTCAAAAGCAAAATTCGCCCTGTTGTTGTCATTGTCCTTCACATCAAGAATTCTAATCATACTGGCGTGTAAAGCGGGCTCACCACGAAGACTTTTAATATTAAACTGGTCGTCGCGATGCTGTTGATATAAATTGAGCAAATGAGCAGGTATTTTTGATAATGGGACACATGATAACGCCAGATTGCATGATGGTTCTAATTTGTTTACCATGTCTAATGTCAGTTTGGGCTTTTCTGGAGTGTATTGTGAGGAGCAAGGGCGACGAAGTACTGATCTTTTACGAGTATCAAGAATCTGAATTAAATTATTAGTATTGGTATGAATAATTCATATATATTTTTGAAATCAATCCTACCTCACGCCAGACACGTTCGTCACTGTCATCAATGTCCTCGTCTCTTTCTTCTTCTTCCTCTCCTTTTTCTTCTTCCCCTTCTTCTTTTTTTCTTTCATCGTCTCCTTCTTCACCTACTCTTATATCTCTATAGTTGTCTTCTATTTTTATGCTAAATTGTGAGTAAAGGAAAATATGTGAAGATCACTGCATACCATCTAAAGCCGATAGTGTTCTTTTTGTCACTTTTCTGATTGAGCTGTCTGTTATTCCAATCGCACTACAATAGCCGCTCTATTTAAGGGTGTTCGATTTAAGGGTATTTTCTATTTATGGGTGTGATTCTAAAGAACGGCATAGGTCCCCAGCATAAATACCACTATACCACTACTCTATTTAAGAGTGCAAACCAAATATTTTTACCACTAAATAGAAAAAATTTTTATAAATGATAGTTTTTTGGAGCACTCTAACAATAAATTTTTTACCTTTGTAAAATAGGATCAAACTGTTTGCTCTTTTGAATTATTTAATTCAGCCAGTCTCATCCGAATTCGGCAATGTAATTTACGATCAAGATCACCCAAAGGAACTTCGTACATGATAATAGTTTCATAGGCTTCTCTCAACCGATTTTTACACTCTACTATATCGACACACTGCTCATCTTGCTTTGTACTATCATTTTCTTCTGTTTCATCTATGTTGCCTTCTGCTGTTTCTTCATTATTAGTAGTGCTTGTTGTATAACATACTATCATCTCGCTTTCATCTGCTTCAAGGTTCAACTGGCTAACATCAGTAACTTTGTTATCAAAGTTCCTGGGGAGATCTGGGAGCATTCCATTTATTGTTTCTGGTTTTACTTTAAGCCATTCATTAGCTAGAAAAACTATAGCCTGAGCTTGATCTATTTTGTAAACATTCGGATTATCCAACTTTTTACTGATATACAGACATAAAGCACAGTCGTACTGCTGGGCTCGGAAGTGTGCCTTAAAGTTGTCAATAATTCCTGTGTATACAAAATATTAATGAGAAAACTGTAAAACAAAAAGACAGTTTATATAGCATTTTATCAAGAAATAATAGGTTACATACATCAAGAGCCTGTAACTTGCTAGTCATGTTTGCTAGTAGAAATATCAATTTAATGTTGTTGAGCGGAACTCTTATTTTATGAACGGACGCATTATCCAAAAGAAGAGCAATTTTTCGATCCTGTCTTCCAAAGGCAACATTTAACTTTTTCACGTATGTTGTCATCCAAGCATTAGTAGAATAATGGTATTCAATCTCATGTTTTTTTTTTCCAATTGCAGTCATGGATAACAAATTAGCTCTTGCTTTAAAACATTTGGGGCTCTTGTGTTGTCCGATAACAATTGGTTGCCCTTTGTAAGTCCCATCCGAGTTACAGAGCAATCCAACTGTCAGACAGGTTTTACTATTTTTAGACCATCAAGCAGCTCGGAACATATGGTTATTCTTAGTGGTTGCTGGTAATATAAGCCTGTTTCATCAAACTTCATGATATTTGCAGGATCACATGGCCCAAGAAGTTCTTCTATCTTCCTCAATTCGTTCTGAATGTTTTCAGAAGTAATGTCTACCGAGACACTTTCATCATGCATTGGCTTGCATTTTACTCCAATTCGCTTAAAAAGTTTGGTGAGCCATTCAGAAGAAAATGAAATTTCATTTTCAAGGATTCTATACTTTACTCAAGCAATAGGTCTTACATATCGAAGGATTAAGTCTCAATTGTCTGGTAGATTGTTATTGTTCATGTCTGCAACAAACTTTACTAATTCATCATCAAGTAGAGGATAGCGTGTTGTTTTTAGACTTTTGCCATTATTGACAACATTATTATTACTATATAACATTTTAGCATTTTTGAGAATGTTTTATATAGTCTGTTGGGAAAGTGGTTGATAAATTGAATTTCTTCATAGCCCATTCACCTAATTCTGCTCGATTAAGCTGGCCAGTAGCATTTTGATCCAAAAGCTCAATTTTTTGAGAAAGAAAGGCGTACACGTTTATTATTAGACATTTTTTTATAGATAGAATTTATTGTATCATACATTTATTCTCATCAAAATTATTTTGAGTCTACAACTCGTATATTATCCTTCCAGAAATTTTGACCAAGTCTTAAGCAAGTTTTGATTTGTTCTTACACAATTACCAAATCTATACCAACCGACAGTGCTTATGTGGAAACATGTACAAACATGACTATAATGTCGCTACAATACATATTAAGTGACTTCGTTTTTTAACAGCCACGAAATTCGATTTAAGGGTATTTTCTATTTAAGGGTGGATATTCCAAAAATTTTGGTCACCCTTAAATAGAGCGGCTACTGTATGCATTCCTTTTCGAGCAAGGTTGAGTATTTTGCGTTCAATATCCAAATCGGCTAATTGGATTTTCTTGAGTTCATAACTATTTTTACACTCTTGTTTGTAATCCAAATTTGAAGCATAATCTTTACATCTCTTTGCAAAGAGCTTTATTGATTTGATTTCAGATGAAGTTGAAAGTTTGGAAAACGCGTCAACAATAAGTGAATAGATATCCTCAAAAGACTTTGTTTGGACGATTTTGCTGTCTATATCACTGACAACTTTACTTGCACATGTCCAATGAGCAGCAGGTACATTAAGTATCCCACAAGGGAAGTTTTTCCTGTCCTTTGGCACGCAGTATGCTCTAAAATTCGCTGGAGGTACAGGTTTTCTTATTTTTTTAGTAGGCGCCATATCGAAAAAGCTAAAGATGTTTGTTTTTATTTTTAAAAAAATTATGCATTTTTTTGTTAAATTAATTTTATTCAGGTGCCGTACAATGACGTGCACGTATTGATGATATATATGCAACGAATTAAACATAAGATATAAAATGGTGAAAGTTAAATTAATTGTGGTTTGAAATCTTGCTAGCTTGTGCGATTTCTCGATGTGTTCGGCGTAGATGGAGAGTAGCGCAAGCTGTAGCTTCTTCAGGCCTAAAAGGGCCAGGATCAAAGGAGTGCTTCCAGTGAAGGCACCAAATTACGTATATAGCATAGGCGATAAAGGTACAACTATCAAAGAGGAATTCGGGTTTGGATGTCTATTTTTTGCCAAGCCAAGAACACAAATGTGCAGATATTTGAGAGAATCAGGGCACTTAGGAAATCCTGAAGCTAAAGGGTAGACCCAATATTGTGTTTTTAGCTGGGAAAAGACA
>NW_027137829.1:3134929-3157766 GCF_000149305.1 Rhizopus delemar RA 99-880
AGACTATATTGTCGAGCCAAGTTCTACATGAAATTTTCTTGTGGTATAGGGCCAAAGAACAGTACGAGTAGGGTGTAGTATATGAGCTGTCCAAAAGGCGCATCAAGCCGCTTCAGAAACATGCGTGTAAGTAGCAGGGGAGTGTCAAGTGTTTCAAGATGAGAAAATCGCAAAATTTAGTAGACATGCAAGCTAGAGTAGTATTATCCTGTAGCCCAGGTGAAATGATGGTGTTGGAGTTTGGTACAGGATGCTGATATTGATAAATTATGTGAAAGCGTCAGACTATTGAAGTGGGATTTGTTTAGAGTGTGAAAAGAAACCTGTTTCGGGAATGCGGTTTATGCGCAGTAAGTCGAAATACTGGAGGAGCTTGTTTCTGTGTTTGGTGGTAGGTTGAATAGGAATTCCACAATGGATACCTTGTGAGCTGTCAAAATAATAGGAGACTTTTACTAGCAAGGTTGACCATCGTGATTCGAACCGTCCATCTGTGAGAAGTCCAGGGCAAATATGGACTAGTGGGACTTCATCAATCATGTTGGCGTTGAATTGAGATCAGTCGACCACATAGTCAATCTCATCAAGTTTGCCAAATAGAGGCTTGGGACATCTAAACGAGTACATTAATGGAAAACGACATTGGGGAAAAAGGAAAGGTGGTATATGCAGTGGTGCTTGGGTTAATGTCCGAAGGCAGTATTGGAGTAGTTCTGAAGCAAAAGAATCCGCTCTTTCCGGGAAGGACGGAGGATCTACTATCGTTTCAGGCAATTGTAGTCAGCGATGTATATTGAGGCAATGGATAGAATGGGAATTTGTAGGTGTCTGCGAAGGATGGACGGGACATGGTCTAGGTGTACCACCAGGAAGCCATCTGAGACGCCAACACACACAGCGATTTCGTTCTATTCTGGTCATTGGTAGCCATAAGATAGGATCCAAGGAAATAATTGGACAACATAATGAAAGAAGTGTAGAGTTACGGCAGGAGCGATTTTGACAGAGATTGTCTTGTCGGAACTGTAACTGGATCTGTTTTAGAGTTCGCTTGTCTAGGGGTTCAAGGTGAGGTAGGCATTTTTTCCATAAAGGTGACTTTGAGAGTGCATACCATTGTGAATGACTATTAGAACGACGGATGTAGCACAATAAGCGAGAGAGCAGGGTATCTTCTGGAAGCGTAAAGGAGCGAAGAAGGAATTGAGATTGGAGAATGTAAGCACGCTTTTGCATGGAAGATAGTTTCGTAAGGTGAAGCACTATTTCATACACTTGCATCACTTTTAATCCTTTTACTCTTTGATGAGTTTTAAAAAAAATCACATCCACGTCACTAAAAGTCTAGAAAAAATAAAAAATTCCCTTTTCTATCCTATTTGATTCTTCATGGTGACCAACTCAGTAAACACTTGGTGGATGTTCCAAGACGCTACGGCGATTGCAGCCAAGCCATCCCCCTTGGTGATTTCTCCCATCAAGGGCATGCAATCAATACGCCGTTTCTTGGGCCCTGAACCCTAGTGGAAGAAGTGTTATCTAAGCAACTTGTCTTTCAATATTTAATGCTGGACATGTTGTTATGGTAGGCGACTGATACATTTCGTTATCTGACGATTACTAAGGCTACTTCAGCTCAAAAGGTTGCTATGTATTATTCAAGATAAGTACTAAGGATTTTTAGCGAGACTTTTTTCAATTACTAACTAGTATTACTTTTTGCTAGTACATCGCATAAAGCTATTTATTTGCTCTAAATATGAAAGAAGATCATTTTAAATGCATTGACCTCATGCTTAAGATAAAATACATATAATATAATGTCATTAAATGTGGGACAATAATCATTTATAGAGTATATATTGAATGTAAAGTCTCCGAGGAAAGCCAATGTCAACTTGAACAAATGGAAGATCGAAAAGTCATGACGGACGAGGGTCTCTCAGAACGATGAAATATGTTGATTCTGCTACCCAATCGAAAAAGGAAAGAAAAATTAAATTGGACATTTGAAGATAAATTGGCACAAGCGTAATTTAGCAGTGAATGTGAACTTGAAATAATTTTTTAAAACAAAATAAAGACTGCGATATAAGATACAAAAACTAAAAGTGTTAACTAATATAAAATGTGATATTGTAAAATTCTTACCGAATGCTCCAAAAGAAGACTTTTTTTGGTTGTCAGCTGTTGAGAGCGGCCATTGAAGTGAATGCCTTGTTTCTACTCTTAACATCCGTAGCAGGTTTCGTGTCGTCAGGGTTGGTACCAAGAGTGACAGCCGTAATAACTTAGGTGGCCTTCATGCTCCATGAGTGCCTGATATTCCAACTGACAGTTTAAGACATATAGTAGCAAGTGAGTTTACATTTGAATAGATGAAACTATGTACTTTGAAAGTTTGACAACTTACCACCACCAGTGACACTTGAAGCTGATTATGCGAGAAAACGCAAGAGATATCGAAAGCTCTTCATCTACAAATATACAATTCTTGAGTCAGTCCATATCTATATTGATTCACTTTTCAACTCATTTTCGGCGTTCCTCAATGCGTTCGAGAGTATTTCTGTTTTGCGATGAAGAATCGCACGTTTTACTGTTAGGTCGCAGTCGTGAAGCATGAAAGTTCCAACTGATGACTTCTTTAAACTGAAATCAGCGAAGACTTTGGGTCAAACTTTATACGGTACTTTCCCTTATTGCTTAGCGCTTTTGGTCAAAAAATTCAATATGATATTTGTAAGGATTTTCTGCTGATTTTGTTGGTTTCTTTTTCGTAGATGTTCCATTCAAGAGCTTCTTTGAGGCTTTTTGCCCAGCTCTGTGTTGTAAGTTCTGCAATTCAAGCGTGTCTAGCAGATGCTGCAGCACTCAGGAACTTCATTCGAAGACAATAAGGAAATACAGATTTCTAATCATTTGAATAATTGCACTTTCTAGTAGGCTCCTTGCTCTCTGCAACAACATTTTTTTACATCTTCCATTTCTGTATCGAGTGTCGGTCTGCAGGGTCAAGATCGATCATTATTCGTGTCCTTTTGTATTGTGTTGAAGTCATAGGAGTTTCAGTGTTAGATGAATCGCTTCCTTCTTCCCAATTCATAGCCTGAGTTTCACATTCATCTAAAATCTTGCTTGACCATCTTTCATAAAAGAATTTAAGACTCATTTTGTATTTTTAAAATAGTTTAAAAAACAAGCATTAAAGAAATCCGTAATGACCTATAATCAATGCCGTCAATTGGGGAGATGATATCCGCCTTTTGGGGTTCATTTTTGAAAGGAATTATAAATACAACTGAAAAGCTCCTCTTCATTAACATTCACCAGTTAATAGTCAAACTTCAGTCACAAGCAATGCTAGCTTAACTGGCTTTTCTTTTTTAAGTTTCTAATAATCTACAATGACAATTTGAGTTGCAAGTTATTATGCACTTTGTGGTATTTGGGTTTTATAATACAAGAAAGTACCAAGTCAACCAACAAATATAAAAATAAGTGAGACTCAAAGTAGATTGTCTTTTATTCAAGTTAAAAATATGAGGGTATTTATACTTTTCTAATCACGGCTAAATATTAGTATTTACAGTATATGACAATTGATTATTAATCGATATTAGACGATGAGTTATTTATATGATTGGCATAGTTTAACATCTTTTTATCAAGAAGTAATTATTAATCCTGATCCAGGAACTTATCGGAATATTCTGAAGTGGATTGGGATTTTATTTGAAGTGGCATAATGCAATGTCCGACATTCCTAATTTGGAAGACCATTGTTCGTAGTGACTTACATTATTACTTTATTACATATGTAAATACCACATCCCTCCCTGCCAGATTGGGACAATCGTTTATTTATGTACGATTTCTTTTGCTTCGTCTCAAGTCGTTAATATCTATAGCTTTTCTTCTATTTTTATTATGGGTCTTGTCTATATATTTGGATAACTTATATTTATTATCCTGATTAACTTCGGTGTCTTTAACATAGAGTGATTTAAGTGACTCTGTGGCTTTATGTAAAACTCCCTTTTCATTATTGTGCTTATGTATCAAAGGTTTATTTTTTACGGGATCTTTCTTGAATTTATTTTGTGGATGTAATCCCATTCGTTTCATATTGTTCTCAATAGTAGAGGTATGGGTGATTTTATCAGGCGTAAGCCATGTGTCTTCATCCTTACTATACCCTTTCCTACGTACTTTGAACTCTCTGTTATTACCTCTACCTCTATGATCTACAATTCCTTCGATTTCATAAACCTCTTCATTGTCCTCATTTATATTATGCTGATCAATTGGTTTTAATTCGGAAGGAGTGTAGTCTCAAGACATTAATAATCCCATTTCGTCCTGAAGTACGTAGGATCCACCTCTGGTTTTACGAATCATTGTATATGGGCTATCATACACAGGATTTAGTGAACCAGTCATAGTGGGAACTTTAGCTATGACATGACTTCCTTCTTTGAAGTCATCAACCATTGTGTTATGCTTTTCAAATTGCTTTTTCATGTTTTCAACATATTTATCAGTTTTATCTTTAATGGCTGGGAAGACTACTTGATTCATATGATCAATTCTTTCCGATAATTCTTCATATGAGAGCAGTACGACTTTCTTTGGATCCTTTTTTCGGTAATCTTCGAATCCGTTCATTTTTCTCGCAAACATCAAAGAGAAAGGTGGAGTATTAAGCCTTTTAGATACTTTGTTATTTATAAATAACTGTACACTAGGTACACAAAAGTCCCAGTCTTGCCCTGTTCCTTACACTGATTTAGCAATAGCAATCTTAGCGGTCTTAACCCATCTTTCCGCACTGCCATTTGCTTGCGGATGATAAGGTGAGATAAGTCTGTGATCTATGCCCGTACTTTCAGTTAACAATTTCATTGTGACATTTTTAAATTCGGTTCCGTTGTCTGGTTGTAGAATACGCGGGTAACCAAAGTCACTAAAAACTTGGACAAGAATACCAACAATAATTTTGGCTTTCTTATTTGGTAAGCATCTTAGAATACAGAATCGTGTGCATATATCTAATAGCACCAATATGTATTTATTGTCATTCGGAGTTGTGGGTAATTCAGCTAAATCCATCGACCAGTGATCACCAGATAGATATGAATACACTGGTCTTAGAGGATGATACCCTTTTCTAGTTATATTATGCTTTTGACAAGCGACACATGATTTAACAAGTTCGACTGCGTCGACTATCATGTTTTTCCAGTGCAATCCGTCATTATATAATACTTTTACTATATTTTCAGCACCAAAGTGACCCATTAGGTGAGCTCTTAGCATAAGTTGCTTTCTCTCATTTTCAGGAGGAGCCATATAATCACACTGTTTATATTGTGCAGGTTTTTTTACTACAAATTTTTTATGTTTATTTGATCTTGTAGCTCTTGTTGCTGTATGTATAATGCCATTTTTAGTTCTAATATCCTGTTCACTCCCCCTCAGCATTTGATCCGTAGGAAAAAGGCGAGATAAATGGTCAGGTAATATGTTATCCATACCAGGAAGATGAATTACTTCAAATTGGTAATCAAGAATGGTATCAAACCAATTCATCATCATGGTATTTGCATATTTTTGTGTATGAAGATAGGTCAGAGCTTTATGATCCGTATAAAGTGTAAAAGGATTACCCCATAAAAATTTATGAAGCTCTTTGAGTGCAAATACGATTGCCAGAAGTTCTCTCTTCGTGGTACTATAATTTCTCTCGGACTTGGAAAGAGAACGTGCCATGAAACCAATATATTTTATTGTGGTCTTTTTCTTTCCTTTATCCTTTAAAACATTATCGTTTTTAACTACATCTGTAGAGTCAACATTAGATGTCAACTCCACATGTTCTTGATAAAGTACAGCACCAATACCGTAATTTGAAGCATCAGTTGCGACAAAAAATGGCTGTCTGAGATCAGGTTGACTTAATACCACATTGGAAAGTAGAACCTTCTTTATTGCCTCAAAATGAGTTTGATGCAAGGGTGCCCAATCCTTCTCAGTTATTATTTTGCTGTTACGAAGATGATCTAAAGGAGCAGTTAACATGGCTGCTTTAGGAATGTACTCGCGGAAATAGTTTACAACACCTAAGAATCGCTGAACATCCGTGCCACAGGTAGGTCTAGGCCATTCTTCAATATTTGTTAGCTTACGAGTATCTAACGAAGATCCTTTAGCAGAGATACAGAAACTGAGTGAATAAACACAGCTTTGTGCAAAATGACATTTATCGACGTTGAGAACGAGATTCACCCTAGTAAGCGCTTCTATAGCAGCTTTTACATGTACAACATGCTCTTCCATATTTTTCGACATTATAACAATATCGTCGATGAAAGTTCGTACAAAGGACATGCTTTTAAATATCTGCGTCATTACTCTTTGGAATGCGTTTGATAGAAACTTTATTCCAAAAGGAGCACCAACAAACATATATTGCTGACCGTTATGTGTAAATGCGGTCTTAGGTTAGTCTTCATCATGAACCTTAAAACGATGAAAAGCAGCAGTCAAACCTAAAGTAGTAAAGATTGAGGATCCAGATAATTCATGAAAAATATCCGTTATGAGAGGTATAGGAAATTTATCATTTGGCAATGAGCATTTATCTGTCGAGGATCTAAACATGGTCTTTTGCCAGTTTTATTTCCATTTGCATCCTTTTTATCAGCTAAAGTTAATGGAGAATTTCAGGCCATATTTACAGGAGCTTTTGTGATAGTACCATTGTTTAACCATTTATTGATGGTTTCATCCAAGACAGGTTTTAATTTATATGCTATGAGATATTGCTTATGATTTACAATTTTTCCTTTCTCCGTGGGTAAGTGGATTATGGATTCAGATACTGTATAGAATGCATCTTTGGGTATGTTCATATTTTCTGCAAGTAAAGGCTGAATTTTTTCTATGAACTGGGTTCGTTCGGATTCAGTGCCAGCAGGAGAGTTGTTGGGTTTAACAGTGTCATCAATTGAATAATCAAAGATGACTTCATTATCATCCCAATTATGAGCGACTCTAGTGAGAGCAATACCCAAATGACTTAAGATATCAAGGCCGAGAATGACATTACTTTTGTCATCTTCATTAAAATCCATAATCTCAAATGAATGATGGAAAGTCTTTCCGTTATACTTTAATTCAAGTGATTCAGTAATACCAATCCTTTTTACAACATTATCCTTTCCAGCTAAATTAATAAGACCAGTTTTATGATAGAATTTAACTTTATTTATTTCAATAAATTTTCTATTTATGACTGATATTTCTGCACCAGTGTCAATTAAACCAAGTGCTCTATTCGTCTGGATGATTATAGGAGTATATAAAGAAAAAGAATTGTGAGTCAACAAGTCATTTTTCTCTTGTTTTATTGCTCTTATGCACTTACCGAGTTGCATTTTATCCTCTAATTCGTCATCAGTACTAGATTTTTTGTTATTTGATTGTCTCTTGGCAAATTCATTCCATGACTTAGTAGAGGGATGATCAAATTTTCCTATATCTTGTTTTCGTTTTTCTATCTTCCTTACTGTGCTTTTATTCTTTTGGGCAAAGAATTCCATGCACTTATGTCCCTTGAACCATGTATCGTTACAATATAGACACTTTTTGGGATTGGAGGAGTCAGAAGAGCTTGAGGAGGTGAAGTGACTGTTGTAGAACAGAGTCTGATCATAACGGACATTGAATAATCACAACTAAAAGAAGTATATTAAAATTGATAAAAGATAATAATTTAAATCTTTATTAAATAAAATATATTCTTCTTCTTTTTATATAAAACTATCACTATTCGATTCATTCTATAAAATAAACATGAATAATAAATAAGTCATGATCTTTACTATTCATCATTTCTGTAAATGGATAATAATGGATCAGGTACCTAGTCAACTTTGATCTGACTGGAGGCATTTCATATAAATATATCTTTCCTCTCAATGAAGACGGGACAATTCTCCCAGATCAGTTAAAGAACAATAAGATCTATAAAAACAACGAATTAAAAATTTTCATAATCGATTCAGTGATCATTCTTCAATCAAACATGTCAATTATTGGATCTACTGAAGTGTTTTAAGTATTTAAAATAGACAAAGAAGAATTAACGAGACCGAACAATAGTTCTAAAGTCGAATTACTTTTATTAAAGAAAGATTCCAAGGCTATTTATATTAGTTTGAGCAAGACCTGAGATTAAATGACAAGAGATAGTTACGACCGATATGATTTGACATGTATAAGAAAAAGTTTATAAACTGATGTAAATAATCAACTGTTGAGATGAAAGTGAAACTTGGCTGTTCAGGGCAGTTGGTAATTATCAGGATCTATTCTTATTCAAACTCATTTGTAAAGATTTAGCTTAGAATGATAAGACTGTATCTTATTGACATGTCAAAACATGACATCTACGCTCATAACTACTCATTTACCCGCCAACTGGTAGAGGAATATAAATAGTAGACTTTGTAATAATTTCTTTTAAAAAATCAAGATTGTCTTAAATAAAGTTCAGTCTCAAAAAGTATTCTTTTGGTTTATCTTGTTATTTCTTTTACTTTACCAGAACATAACACATGCTACACAAAAACCTTATGAACGTCCAGTCACTCGATCTCAATCAATTCCGCCTAAAGAATCAATATATGTATTACCTGGTAGTGTGCAAGTCGGTCAAACAGACAACATGGATACCGAATGTTCTGTGGATCCCTCCTCATCCGTCACTCCAACGGATGAAGAGCCTAACAATCACATGATACAATACTATGAGTAATAAGTCTCAACGCTTATTACTACATATTGCTTCACTGAATTGTCACAGTTTGGTGAAGTCCAATAATCCAAAAAAACAATCACAATTTATACGATACTTACGCTCCTTAAAATTTGACATTATGACATTTCAAGAAACACATGTTTCAGATAACTCACTCCCTATAATCAATACTCAATTTCAAGCTCGCTATTCTTTGTGGACTCATCACTGTGGTATTGTCTCTTTCAGTCCTTCCTTCATATTCTCTGATAACTTGGCCCCCGAACAAGATCGGGTGATCCTTACAAAAGTCAAACATCCTTACAATGTCTTTGCGCCTGTTTTGCCAAATAAGAATTATGAGACAAAAACTAAAAGACGATAGTTGTGAAACTAAAGATTATATATGACTTTATTAATAAAAATATTGAGGGTATTTATACTTTTTGAATGTCTGGGTCTTTACCGCTATTTCAATTGATCGGTTAAAAGAATGATATGGAATATAAGGAAGGATAGTGAATAATCAATAGCCGCTGTCTACTTGACGAATCAAGGGACAATGAAGTAATTAAACTATTGATCTAACGATAATTATAGAATAGGATTGAACTGCCGTTGTTGTAATCAGGTTCCGATATAGTCTTTTAGAACGCTGGTAGGACAGCAGGGCAAGATTGGCTATTGCAGAATTCTCACGTTTATTATTAGAGATCTGGTTAGACTATAATTCTGTAGTATCCAAGTTTATCCATGAATGTTCACTTTATTAGTTATGTGGATACAACAATCATAATTAAAATAAAATAAAATATAAGTTTATTTAAATAAGATCATACAATCAATTCCAATTAAACATGTTCTTTTAGAATATGTATTGTATTCATGAGAGTTCTTTGATAAGAAGAAGTATCAACTAAAATAACCAAGTCCAATCTAATGTCAGGAATATTGCTAATCTTTCACATAATTGAAATAACGCGTAAAATAACGTTATTCAAATCAGTGAGGAATTCCCAGAATAAAAGATAATCTATGACAGACATACAAAAAAAACAAATGAAAAGTTTTCATAATCATAATTATAGATAATACTTGCTAAAGTACCTGAATATTAGAAGAACGATAACAATAGAAGATATCAAGCCACTCACTCAATAAGATATAAATACCTGCCTTCAATTAGAATAATTTTTACTTTAACTTAAACTGAAATAAAGATTAGTCTCAAAAAGTGCCCAAACTGTTTCTTGATCTTTGTTTTTACCTTTTCCTTTATTATTTAAACCATTATATAACAGTCCTTATGTTTTCAGCCATAGTAATCGAGTGTATCTTTGTATGTGGTTCCTAATATATCGGTATAGGTTTGCGAGCTCATATTACCACCAAAGATTTGACAAGCATAACCAACCTCTTTTGCTGTCATGCAACCCCACATCATCAGGGATCCGCCTCCGTACTTTACTGTCTGGTTTATATGGTGTGGTCTGCTTACTGCTCCATCTTCTTTTCAAGTGTAAGGGTTGCTGTCTGGCCCAAAGATGTTTATTTTTGTTTCGTCAGAAAAGATAACCTTCTTCCAGTCATCAACAGTCCATTTTTGATGCTTCTTGCACCAGCTAAGGCGGTTCTTTTGATGTTGGTCACTCAAGAATGGCTTGCTCTTCTTCATTGTAGCTTTAAAGCCAAATTCGTTCATCAGCCTTTTTGCTTGCCATTTGCTCACCGAACATCCAATTGACTTCAAATAAGAACATACATCAGAAATAGACTTTAAGGCACCAGATCTGAGCTTTAAACAAAGCGCATTGGTGCGGATATTCGGAGTATATTTTGACCTTCCGCCCTTAGGTCGGATATAGTCTGGTTTTAAGGTAGCCTTAAGCGACGTACAGTACGATCAGAGACCCCAGTTTTTGCAGCAATAGTTGTTATGGATTTGTTGTTATGTAGGCAAAGTTTGACGCTGTCAAGTTTACTAGAGCTAATTCTGCGAGGCATTTTAAGAAATTGAGAGTGGGAAAAGTTACGTAGTGAGAAATATTTTTAAAATGCAAGAAACTTTAGTGAATTTATATACACCTTACAGACTGAGACTAGGGCTACAAGATGATGTAACTTTCGTTTCACAACGTGTAATCCCTGTGATGTAATGATGAATAAAAGATGAATAACCACTTTGACGTAAATGCAACGTATTAGTCTATGGCAAATCATGCTATAAATGACTAGTGTATGACGTCAATTCAGGCAACAGTTTAGCATAAAATAAATTTCTCTATCTAACGGTAGTTAAATTACGTCAATGCTGCTAATATTCGTCGATTTATTCCATGTAAAGAGTTTTGTGTCCGGGTTTTGCAACGCACTGTATATGAATAACATTTTTTTCTTTTTTTCTTTTTAACTTTTCTTATTTCTTTGACCTTTTTTATATTTTCAACGTTTTTTATCTTTTTAATTTTTTTTATCTTTCTGACTTGACTCGGCTAATCTCTGTGTATCCTTATTGCCATTTTCGTTACATCATTTTTTGACTTCTTTGTCACAATAGATTCAATATAGGGATTCACAAGACGCAATCATCATTGGCACCACTATTGTAACTTGTTAGTACTTGGGATTTGGATTGTATTAAAGTGTTGTAGATTTGTTTAAAAAGAGGTTAGAAGCCTTGAATGACTAGAGTTTAGGTAACTTGATTGAACGTTTAACAGCTCTTTTGATAGAGTAAATTGTCTTTGAGTAGTGACCGCCAGATCTTTATAGATCAATAAGGTTAAGAGTAAAATTGTTTTATAAAAGATAAAAATAAAAGGGGTCTCTCTTGATTAGTGATAACTTAGGTATCAGATCAGAAAGAATAAGTAAAAATAAAAAGAAAAGAAAAGGTTATTGTGACCCAATAAGAAGAGATTGCTTTTTTTAAGCGTAAGAAGATTTGATTTCTTGAATTTATAGGATTTATTGGATGTCTGTTATTCTGGTTAAAAATATTCATCTTATTTATATAAAATATGGCGTGGCTTATTGTTTATGTTGTTTGCCATCTATGTCGAACGATATCAATGTCGCTGAACATCAAAATTTGTTTTTGTGATCATTGTAATTTTCTTTAATATATTGCTTGTTTGCGGGTTTAGTTTTTAAGTATGTAAGTCTTGTCGATAGTGACCACCAGATCTTGTTAATAGTAGATCAAACTTGTTAGAATAGGTTAAACTCTTGAGGTTTAGAAATAGGTTTACAATGAAGATTATTGACTTCAAGGGACTTCAGTATTTAAAATAGAACACAGACCAAAGGGTTTCAATTGAACGCTTGATGGATTTATTGTTTTATAAAATAAAGAAAATATAAAAAGAATATAAAATTCAAAAGTAAAGTGAAGTGAAGTGAAGTAAAAATAGGGATAAGATATAAGGGTATTTATATGTTTTTGGTTTTCAAGCAAAAGAGTTGATACTCCGTTTTCAAATAGGTTGTTACGCAAAAGTTCATTTTCTAACTGGTGTGATGATTGGATTGTGTAAGGTTTTTGTAGTATAAATAGGTTTGTACTGAATAAGTCTTGATATAAGATCAAAGGTTTAGATAGGATTTGATTCCAAAAAGAGTAATAGATTGAATATAAGTTCGCTTGTAATAAGTGACCACCAGATCTTGTTAAGTAGATCAAACTGTTTTGAGTAAAGTAAAATAAAAAAATAATATAATAGGGATTACAATGAAGTGTATATGCTTCAAGGGACTTCTTGTTCTTGATGTTAAGTAAAATAAAAGAAAAATAAAAGAAATTTACTTTTGAATGATATTTATTTGAAATAATCAAAAAGTAATATGAAGTAAGTAGAAACAAGGTTATGTAGAAACAAAAGTAAGTAAGAACAAAAGTAAGTAGGTAAAGTATAAGAAATATTGAAGTTATTTATATGTTTTTGGTTTTTCTGATTATATGCTGTTTTTGATGATTTTATGGATATTCTATATTTTTTTGTATTTTTCTGGATTTATCTGTATTCATACGTATTTGTTTGTATGTTCCTGGATTTAAACTAATTGGAGAGAGAAAAGTCGAATGCTGCCAAAGTTTGCTGCATTGTGTTACAGATGCCCGGGGTGGACAAAAGTTCGTCCTCGAACATTCTATGGCGTGGGACATGTACGTGGGCCCAAGAGTCTTCTTGCTTTATTACCTTTTTTAGGATTGGATCAATTCGGCCATCTATAAGAATGTCTTTTAATTGGTGATGCTTGGCGTTGAGGTATCTGTTGACACTAGCTTGTGTGGCATTAGGACGTTGGAATACGAAGTGGCTCCATCGATTGACTTGTGTCGCCAATTCTTCAATAGCTTTTTGTTTCTTCTTATGAGCACGTTTGAGATCTTGTTGTGCTTTCTTATATTCCGAATATGCTTCTAGGATGTATTCTTTTGTGATATTTGCGGCTTCCATATTACCTTTTTGCCAATCTTCTAGCAATAAATCATTTCATTCTTTGATACTTTGGTCGGAACAAGGATAATAAGGCAGTGGGTTATGTAAGGTGTTAATATGGGTAATGGTAGGTTGCAGTATTTCTTCAAAAGAGGTTGGAGTTGGCCAATCCATGATTTGCGCTTGCTCTTTTACCCTTTCTTGGATTGCTTTTGCAAAATGTATGGCACTATTATGAGTGGTGGGTTCCATTCCTTCATCAACTTCAAGAACTAGGCAATCAAATTCTTTGAAATCATCTTGACAACATTGTAACCATTGTTCAAGGGCAGTAACCAAAGCTTCGTATCCTTCTTGCTGATAATAGGTATGGAAGTAATCCTGCAACATGTTCTTGTAGTATTCATCAGGATCAGCAAAATCTTCTTTCTTGGGTGCATAGGGTCTCCACCAGGATCCCTTGTTATTTTTAGTGTATAAGTTTGCATTCATTTTCCTTTTCTTGAGTTTGTTTTCTTGGATAGATAGATAATTAATATTTTTTTTTGTAATATTTATATTATTTCAATGTTTTTGTGCTTGTGAAAAAAAATTTTTTTTTAACAAAATTTTAGTCAAAGAGTTCCTTTGTTTCATCATCTAAGACACTTGAAACGATCCGTTGATGTTCTGTTCTCCATTGGGTATTTGGTATCGAATAAGGTTTTAACCTATTCCCGTGTACTCTTCTAATTCTGGTGTCTTGTACTTCGGTATTTTTAATATGGTAAGTTCCTTTGCCTAAAACTTGGTGTATGATGTATGGTCCTTCCCATTTGTCTTGCAGTTTTCCAGACCATGAAGTTGATAAGTAGTCTTTATATAACAGCACGATATCACCTAATTTGAATGGTGGCTTTAATTCTTTCCTCTGGTCAAGGATCTTGTTTTCTATCGCCTTTTTTTGTGCATTCTGTGTGGCCTTTATTGCTTTGGCTGCTTGTTCCCTAATACGATTGAGACTATGCAACTGATGAGCGGTGCGATGAAATAAGATAGCTTCAAATTTTGGTGAGTTTCTCTCATGGATCAAGTGATTCATGTCAAATGGTGTTTTAGGTTCATATCCATATGTTAGATAGAACGGACTTTGCTTTGTAGTAGCTTGCTTCATTGACCTGTAGGCGAATAAGGTAGCGGGTAAATATTGGTCCCAGTCTTTCTTTTCTTCATCTGAACGTCGTTGTAGTATTTGTCCAAGTGTTTTATTGAATCGTTCTATAAGTCCATTACTCTGTGGATTGTATGGCGTGGTTGTTTTGTGTATACAGTAGGTGGAAAAAATGGTCCGGATGTTTTTAGAATATTCACAAATATTACCGTAGCTTTACCAAATCTCAATCAAATGAAACGAAACAAACATTATTTTGAAGCGAAAACATTACTTTATTTTTAGTAAAAATTTGATACGTCACACAACATTTCAAAGGGAGCCACAAGAGATCAAACATTTGAGCAACATCCGGACCATTTTTCCGGGTGCCTCATAAGATTTTAATTACCAAGATTGTTCAATGCCGCTGACTCAGAAGTCATCTCTTCCGTTTCAGATAATTAATAATACATTAGATTCATATTAATAATAAAAAAAAATATAAATATCTACATTTTTTTTGCTGATTTAGCATACGTTCGTCTTCTTCCGTTATTATTGCTGTTTTATATAAACATGGTTCGCTCTTTGCCTTTGGATGTACAAAATAACATCAAGTCCTTACTCAAATCTGGTCACCCTTACTCATCAATCATAGAACGAGTACCTGGAGTCAAGAAAAGCACCATCAATGACTATAAGCGAAGATGGTTTTCAAACATGAGGACCATTAAATCAGGCCGTAAGTCCGAAATTACTGCTACTACCAAGCCCTACATCAGACGGTCAGTCATAACAGGTAAATTAAAGACCGGGAAGGATGTACAACGATATTTATGTGATATTGGATGCGTAATTGGCTACTCTGCTTGCTTAAAACTTTTAAAATCAATAGGATTCCAGGCCCGCATCAAGAAGCACAAGCCGTTTTTAGAGGCTATTCATATGAAAAAGCGACTTACATGGGCCAATGACCACAAGGATTAGACAAAAGATGATTGGTGTTGTATGGTATTCTCTGACGAGACTAAGATAAACGTTTGGGGATCAGACGGTGTGAAATACTACCGGAAGAGACCAGATGACAAGCTCCGATTCCACCATCTTGACTTGACAGTAAAAGGAGGTGGAGGCAACGTTATGATGTGGGGTTGTATTACATACAATGGTCCTGGGTATGTTTGTCGTATTTATGATGGAACAATGAAGAAAGAGGATTATGTACATATATTGGATACAACGCTAATGGACACTCTAAATTACTACAATTATGATCCTAAAACCATTTACTTCCAGCAGGATAACGATCCAAAACATACGTCAAAGGTTGCAAAAGTTTGGTTTGAAGAAAACAACTTCGATAGCAAGTCTATTTATAGTTGGCTTGTTCAGAGCCCCGATCTACAACCAATTGAATACATTTGGCACCACCTGAAGTTAAAATTAAGTGCGTATGAAAGCAGAGCTAAAGGCGTTCATGAACTATGGGATCGAATTGAAGAACAATGGGCGACCTTTACAAAAGATGGTTGTAGAAAGTATATAGACAGTATGCCGGATAGAATCAAAGCTGTTATTCAAGCAAAAGGGGGATATACGGACTACTAACAGATATTAAGGGGCACCCGGAAAAATGGTCCGGATGTTGCTCAAATGTTTGATCTCTTGTGGCTCCCTTTGAAATGTTGTGTGACGTATCAAATTTTTACTAAAAATAAAGTAATGTTTTCGCTTCAAAATAATGTTTGTTTCGTTTCATTTGATTGAGATTTGGTAAAGCTACGGTAATATTTGTGAATATTCTAAAAACATCCGGACCATTTTTCCACCTACTGTAATTGAGTAGTTTCGGCAAACTTGTCGTATCAGATCACTGATAAAAGGTTTTCCATTATCCGAGACAATGATAGTTGGGCAACCATGTCTACAAATAATTTCTTCGTATAAGAATAACGCTATTTCCGATGCAGTTTGGAATCTCATTGGCCTGGCCTCTACATATTTTGTAAGGTAGTCAATTCCAGCAATTATATAACGATAGCCTGCTCTTGATGCTTGTACGTGCTTAACGTCTAGTGCTATACGATCAAAGGGCTTCGTCGATACTGGTACTGGATATAATTCTTCATTAAGACTTTTACTTCCATATACTTGGCATCGAGGGCATTTTTTGATGTATTCTTGTATATCTTGTGACATCTTTTCCCAGTAGTATCTTGTTGCAATTTTGTGTAGCGTATTATTATAAGCAAGATGTCCTCCTAAAGGATGTTGATGGTAGGTATGAATAATGTTTTCAGCCTCTTCCTTATTTAAAACTTTGCGAATGATCCCATTGGATGTGTTGTAGCGATATAAAGTATCTTTATATATTGTATAATTGATTGACTCTCTTTCAAGATATTTTATCATTTTTGCTGAAATATTGTCAGGAATCTTTAGTGTGAGTAAATATTGTTTCATCATTTTCATTTTTCTTCTTCCATTTTGTGTAACTTTGTTTTATGTTTTGTGGTGGTACGATTTTCGTATTGTTCTGTATTAAGGTTTTGATTGTTTATGTGTGTGTGTAATTTTTTTTTTCTGAATTTTTGTTTGTTTCAACTACCCCTCCCAGCCTCCTTGTAGCTTGTGAATTATATTTTATAAATGTGTACTGTGCAATTGTTGATTGTAATAGTATGTTCTTTTGTCGCTTAATAGCCTAATCTTGACAAGAAGTCGGCACTTTCGTTGACTCGTCCTGGTCGATACTTGATTTCGTACCCGTATTCTGCTAATATGGTAATCCATCTTGCTATAATACCAGTAGGATTGGTTGTATTTAGTAAGCCTTTTAATGCTGAATGATCTGTAATGATGGTGAATTTTCGTCCAAGAAGATAAGGTCTAAATTGTTTGACAGCCCAAATTACCGCTAAGCATTCTAACTTTGATACTCCATAATTGGTTTCACTTGACTTTAAGCTTCTACTTGCGTATATTATAGGATGCTCGTGACCATTGTCGTCTAACTGAGTTAAGATGCAACCAAGGCCAAGTCTAGAGGCGTCTGTCACAAGTATAAAATCCTTGTTGAAGTCTGGCCTTGCTAAAACTGGTGCCTGGGTTAATAATTTTTTCAGAAATTCAAAAGATTCAGTTGTCTTTGATGTATCCATCATTCATAACTCGATATGAAAACAGTATTAATAAGCTACATGTAAATGTACCCAATAGACAAGCTACAGGTTAATTCGGATAATCTTCATTAAGGATAAGATGCTGCGTAATTGCACGATTAAACTACATTAAATCCAGGAACTAAATCACAGTCAGCCGCAGTCAATCATATACGAGTATTCTATGACAAATATAACAATAGAAGAACACGTAACCCTTATCTATTTGTCATCAGCTATATCATACTCATTAATTATTAATCCATGACATGAAATATTATCCGTGTATGAAAAGTATAAATAGAGTACAATTTTCTTATTAAATAAAACAATCTCTTTATCGAGTCTCGTCCTCTCTTGTTCCTTTTTATTCTTGGATAAATCAGTCTTGCTAGTCCAGGGGATTCTTTTTGTTGTCTTGGTTTGATCATGCAGTGGGCGTGCTATTGCAGCAAAATTTTTTATAAATCTACGGTAATATGAGGCTAAACCTAGGAATCCTCTAATTTGGGTGAGCGTTTTGGGAACGGGATAATTTTGTATCTTTTCTATTTTGCTTGGGTCGGTCTGAATTCCTTCTTTAGTAACAATGTAACCAAGAAACTTGAGATGATCCTTGAAAAAGAAGCATTTTTCTGGATTGAGCTTTAGATTTCCCATTTTAATACAATTGAAAACATGTTCTAAGTGGACTAAGTGTTCGTGGCAGTTGTTTGAGTAAACATTTAGATCATCAATGTATGCTACCAGGCATTTGTTGATTAATGGTCTGAAGCAGAGATCAATGAGACGCTGGAAAGTTGCGGGTGAATTTACTAATCCCATGGGCAACGTGTTGTAATGATATACTCCGTATTTTGTGGTGAATGCTGTTAATTCCTTGCTACTTTCTTCCAAGGGTACTTGATGAAAACCAGCTCTCATATCAAGAGCGGAAAATACTTTAGCTTTTCCCAAAGTGTCTAATAAATCGTCGATTCTTGGCAAAGGGTATGAATCTTTTTTTGTTACAGCGTTTAACTTGCGATAATCAATTACCATACGGTATTCACCGTTTTTCTTTTTAACAAGGATTAACGGAGCAGCCCAAGGACTGTTTGATGGTGCGATTACTCCTAGCTTGCAATATTTATCCAATTCCTTTTGTAAATAATCAGATTCTATAGGACTAAGTCGATAGGGTCTATGACTAATAGGCTGAGTATTCCCTTCTATGATAATTTTGTGCTTCAAAATTGATGTGTAGCCAATGGTATTATTATCCCAATCAAATATTTCCTTGAATCTATACAGCAATTTTCGTAGTTTCTGATTCATTTCTTTTGATATATCTCCAACTTCCACTTTTGCATATGAGTCTTTGTCTATCATCTCTTCTTCATCACTTTCGGTTTCTGAGTTCTGATTATACTCCATAGTATATAAATCTGCTTCTTTGTTGAGTTGATACGCTTGTATGACTTCTTCATTTTGTAAATCAATCTTTTCAAGCTTTCCTATCTTTTCAAACGATTGTAGATGGATATCTTTCTTTGATCGGTTGTATAGATGTATTTCGATGCTCTTGTTGCTTAATACTATAGTGGCATTTAAGTCGAAATATCCCATTGCTTGAATAATGTCAGGGTTGGTTAGTTCAAAACTACACTACCTCAAAAAATTGTTCATTTTGAACCGCCTTTTACACATTTCGTACTGAATCTGCTTCGCATAATCCCCAGTCAGCGCTCAGCACAAACCATTATGAAACACTGCTTCTCAGCTATTTACTACACTGTAAGCATATCACGTGCTATGCGTAAATGCTGGAAAATATCCAATCAAAAATCAAAATCAAAATGAACAATTTTTTGGGTTTTTGTCGACATTTTTTATTTTATTAGCTAATAATTAATCTCACCGCCCTTTTCTTTTAAAACAAGTTGTAGTCTTTGCGGCATGCTGCATACTAACTGCTCGCAGTATTCCTTTGTAATTTCATTGTACCAAATATCTGCAACCCGTTCAAATAGTTCTTTCATACTTAAGAGTGCAGTTTCATAAGCATACAGCCGGACTTTTAAGTAATTCCATAAATTCTCTATAGGATTTAAGTCGGGTGAATATGCTGTCCAATCCAGTAGCTGCACCTTGTTATCTACGAACCATTTTTGTGTTAGTCTAGATGTATGCTTTGGATTGTTATCATGTTGAAATATAATGTCATCCTTTGACATATCGTATTCTTCTAATGAAGAGAGCATATCCTCCGTCATAATCTTGCAATCCAGCTCTGAATCTAAACCTCCGAGCACTTGAGTGATATATCCAACTCCATTTGCTGTCAAACAGCTCCAAAGTAGTATACTACTGCCTCCATGCTCATAAGTTTGGTTGGCGTTGTGATCCTGCAGAGGCCTTCCTTCTTGTACTCAAGTCTATTGTTTACCATCTGAACCCAAGCGATTGATTTTTGTTTCGTCGCTAAAGACTACTCCATTCCAGGCTTCCTCTGTCCAACCTATATGCTTCTTGGCAAACTGAAGGAGCGCCTTTTGGGAAGAATGCGTTAAAGGAAGAGTTGTTGGTTTTCGTCGAAATTGAAATTTGGAGCTTTTAAGAAGGTTTCGCACGGTCTGGCTGCAAATATCCGAACCTAAGCCACTTAAGTCTCTGGCAGCGTGCTCTCCGGTCTTGTACACACCAGCATTGAACCTGCGCAATACAAGGCGCGCGTCGTATATGTTAAGTTTCTTGGGTTGACCTGCTTGCAATACGGAGTGATGGTCTACTTCTTTCGCAATGTTCGAAATAGACCCTTTAGAAACATGTAACTCGTTGCTGATAGCATCGTACGACTTTCCTCTTCTTAAAGCAGAAATAATTGCATTTCGTTGGGTTTCTGAAATTTCGCAATTTACCATTACTTGAAATGTCGAGATGGAGCAATGAGAGATTACAATGGGAAAGCAAAAAAAACCAAAATCGACCAGGGCTGCCTTGGAATAGCAGAAGTAGTCACGGGTAAAAATTATGATAGCAGTCACGAGTTAGTCCTATGTTATTTGGGAACATAGGCGTAAATTTAGTTCATATTCAAAAAAACCCAAAAAATTGTTCATTTTGATTTTGATTTTTGATTGGATATTTTCCAGCATTTACGCATAGCACGTGATATGCTTACAGTGTAGTAAATAGCTGAGAAGCAGTGTTTCATAATGGTTTGTGCTGAGCGCTGACTGGGGATTATGCGAAGCAGATTCAGTACGAAATGTGTAAAAGGCGGTTCAAAATGAACAATTTTTTGAGGTAGTGTATAAGTGACTGACTTTGACTGTCCAGGTGGTTTTTTAAGCTGAAATGTACTTGACGTATAGGCTTTTAAAATCATCCCTTCCTTTGGAGCACGAATGATTTGATCATTGTTATTTGTTATTATCTCAATCTCTTGGTCAGATTCTTTTTCCAATACTAATAATGATTGATCATTGTCTTCTTCTTGATGCTCTCTGTCAGATAGTTCATCTTCAGCACTGTAAATATCTTCATCACTATGTTCTATTGATTCCTCCTCCGAACTGTATTCCTCTTCAGTGCTTTCATCGGCTTCTTCTTCAAAATGGACATGTTTTGAATTGGAATTAGTTTGACTGACTGGATGCTTGTATGTTTGCGTATAAGTCGTAATTTTTGGTATTTTTTCTTGCTTGCGTAAGAAGGTAATAGGCAATTCGGCTTTTTGATTCTTGTATGATACTTTCAAAGATTCGCTATTAAAATCAATCTTCGCTTTAGCTCTAATTAACCAATTGTTTCCAAGGATGAAGTGGGTGGGACATAAAGGTAATACTTCTACTGTACAAGGTATAATCATGTTTTCTTTTACTTCTACTGGTACATCGTAGATAACTCCTAATCCTGCTTGTTTTGTTCCATTTCCCATAGTAAATATAGTTTCGGAGGCAGCATCTATAGAGAGTCCTAATTTATCAGCTAAAGCTTTCGACATACAAGTCTTTGCTGCTCCACAGTCGATTAACGTTCTAATCCTATGATCTCCGATAGTAGTTTTTGAATATACAGCGGTAGTGTTAAATTCATCGTCTTCAATTATTGCAACCGTTTGCTGAGAATCTTGATTTTTAGTAGCAGTTCTTCTAGTTCTACAAAAACCAGCTAACTGTCTACGGTATTTAGGGACATCATTGATCAGGTCTCTAAATGTAGCGTTGGCAGGTCGGTCTAATATGTCAGTAGCGATATCATAGGATGGAATTGGCTGTGTTCTTTTGGGCTGTTTCTTTTTGATAGGTTCAATAGGTAAATCAGTTTCCATTTCTATATCTTGATTTGTATGTGTTTGATTGTTATTTGAAGGTTTGATTTCTTCCAAACGACTTCTAGTAGTAACGCGCTTGGTAACAACTGATGGCTTGGCTGTTTTCTTTTGAGCAGTGGTACGTGTTTTAGTATAAGGAACAGCTCTGGTAACCTCTGGTGGTTTATATGGTCTGATGGCAGTATATAACTCTTTCTCGTTTCTATTCTCATTTTCTGTTAGGATGGCATTTAAATGTTGTGTTTGTTTTTGTAGTTGTTGCTTAGATTGGTTAATGGATTTTGTTGGTTTTTGGGTATTCGATTGACCATTGCTTTCGTTATTAAAAACAATCGACCCATCTAGTTTTTTGGAGTTTGACCTTGTAAATGTTGTTGTTGAGGAGCTGTATTATTATGATCATTATTGGGTTGGCTACGGCTTTGATTATTGTACTCGGTTCTTCCATATCCATTATCATAACTGTTCCTGTATCTAGTATTGTATACATTGTAGCCATTATTATGATTATTATTATAGCCATTATTGTTATAGTGGTTATAACTATGATTGCTGTTATTGTTATTGTTATATCTTGGGTAGTTGTCCTTGCCGTTAGAATTAACATTATTGTAACTATTGTAGTTGTTGCGAGCGTTGCGGTTGTATGGTCGATTTTGTTGATCATGCAGATTCAATTCGTTGCGAATGGCTTTTTGAATCATGTTAAGAATCTCTTGCTGATCATTGAAATGAGAATGACCGTGATGATGTCTTGTTGAGTGATTATCATAATATTGGATGCCATTAGGATAACCTACTACATCCATTGTTGACAACTGATTAATTCCTGTTGTAATATTGGCATTAGTAGCTAAGTTTCCAGATGATCTACCAATTATTTGAGTACCACTGACTGGCAAAATCTGAGCAGGTCTTTCATCAATGTCTACAAGTTCAACATTATGGTTGTTTGCATTGTACCGATTAATATGTGCGTTG
>NW_027137829.1:3174053-3178425 GCF_000149305.1 Rhizopus delemar RA 99-880
GTACTCTTCCTCTTTTTATATAAAGATATCACTATTAGATTCATTCTATAAAGTAAGTATGAATAATAAATAAGTCATGATCTTTACTATTCATCATTTCTGTAAATGAATAATAATGGATCAGGTACCTAGTCAACTTTGATCTGACTGGAGGCATTCCATATAAAGATATCTCCTCTCAATGAAGACGTGACAATTCTCCCAGATCAGTTAAAGAACAATAAGATCTATAAAAATAATGAATTAAAACTTTTCATAATCGATTCAGTAATCATCCTTCAATCAAACATGTCAATTATTAGATCTACGCTCATAACTACTCATTTACCCGCCAACTGATAGAAGAATATAAATAGCAGACTTTGTAATGGTTTCTTTTTAACAATCAAGATTGTCTTAAATAAAGTTCAGTCTCAAAAAGTATTCTTTTGGTTTTATTGCTACCTTTAAATCACTCTACTAGAACATAACATGAACAATCAAATTAACAACGGTTCCTCTTCTACAGACAATGAAAGTGTTCAGAGAATGGTAGAAACAAGTACTGCTATGCATCATAGCAACCAAATGGTCATAGCCCAAAGCATGATTCATCGCCCTGTGAACACAATCAAGGCTTATTCTGCCAAACAAGAAGAATGGAAAGTAAGTATCAATCATTGCTTATGCAAAAGATAAGCTAAAAGCTAGTGCTTTAAGTACTATAAAGGCTAATCTGTTTTAAATGTAGGTTTGGTGCAGAGAACAAGGCTTTGAGGATGGATACACTGTATCCGATAAAAAACTTACAGTAGGTCACAAAACTGCTGCAAGGAATTGCAAAATTCAGGTTTTACAGCTGGTTGTCCATGGGTACTGCACCAAACTATCTCAAACCTTGACTGTTTGTACCTCAATAGAAAGTGCATTTATTCGTCGATTATCGGATATGGGCAATGGTTATTGGTGGAATTTGAGATCGCTAAAGGTAGTATTATGAACATCCGACATTTTTTACTTGTTCACATATGTTTTAAATGACGAATTTTAATACGACCCAACCGGTTGCTATCATAATTTTTCACATTCTTGACATGATTAGAATGATGCCAGTATATAAAAGCGCTTACAATTCCTTTATTTTAAATTTTATATTCCCTTATTTAAATTATTTCTCTTTTTTACCCTATCGTCAATCGCATGCCTAAACGGCTGTCAGAGGAGAAAATAAACGATCACAAACAGGCATTAACCGCATCCACATCAATGTATGATATTTCCAAGGAGCCTGGATTACATTAATCAACTGTTAGTAGATACTCTAGACGGCTGTTTTCAAGTAGGACAGTAAACACAGGTGGTAGACCTACAGTAGTCTCCAAAGTGACGAAGCGGTTAATCAAAAGAAAAGTCATGGAATGGGTTCTAAAGGCTTCTAAAGAGGTGTACCGGGAGCTGGTTGGATTTGGCTATGATATCTCATACCAGTCAGAAATTAACGTACTGAAATCAATGGAGTTCCATTTTCTGATAGAAAAAAAGAAGTCACTTCAGACAAAAACGCATACGTAGCATCAGTTAGAACGGGTCAAGGAGCATCAGGATTAGGCAATGAGTGACTGACAGCAAACAGTGTACTTTAATGAGACCAAGCTCAGCTTATAGGGCTTTGATGATGCTGATCACTATTGGAAACAGCCAAGTGACCTTCTTCAACATCATGACCTGGATTTTGCAATCAATCACGGAGCTAGCAAAATGATGCCCTGGGGTTGTATAATCTCTGAAGGACCAGGATATGCTTGCTAAATTTACGATGGAAACTTGAACTCGGGTGTTTACCAGCATATTTTGAACACTACGCTTCGTGATACTACGAAGTACTACAATTTCGACTGGTCCAACATTTAGTTTTAGCATGATAATAACACAAAGCACAAGGCATAATCTACAATAGCCTAGTTATGTAGTCACCAAGAGAGCTATGTTAACTATTGGCCAGCTTAGATCCCCGACTTAAATTCAATCGAGCACGTAGGACATCAATTGAAGTTGAAATTCAACTATTACGAATATAGAGCAAAGAACATGGATGTGTTTTGGGAACGAGTTGATGAAATATGAAATGACTTCCATAAAGATCTTTGCCAAGGACATGTAGATAACATTCCGGAAAGAACTCAAGAGATTATTAATAGAAAAGTAGGACCAACTAAATATTAATAAATAAGTTCATTCCGTTCAAATTTTCATTTTTTCAAATTTTCAAATTGCGCGCCTCATACTTCCTTCAATACTTATCCAATAGGGCATAAACTCTTTCTGATTTTTCAGGACATGTAGAAGATTTACTATGTGGGAACAGAGGCAGTTTGTGCCATTGTAACAGGATGTGCGCTACAAAAACCAAGAAAAATGGATTCCTTGCAGCAGTTTTGTGACCTACTGTATGTGATACCAACCATTTGCTGGTATGTCTCTGAGTTTACAATCCATCGTAAGCTTGACACCCATATCCACCACGGTTTTAGTTATATGTCTCTACATAAATAATTGCGCACGCAGATGCTTATCTGCAACGTCCAGGTGGTGTGGGCGTAAAGCATCGCCTCGTCTTACCCTGTAGTACTTGACACTATCAGATGTCTATATACTAATTTTCACTTCATCTGAAAAGACTACTTGTCGCCATGAATCAATATACTAGCTGCGGTACTTTCTGGCCTAAGACAACTTTCTCTTCGTATGCTCTTTTGTCAAAAATGGCTTCTTTTTTTTCAGCTTCGCATGGAAGTTCATTGATTTTAACTCGTTAACTGTAGAACTATGCAGTATAGAGAGCCCAGGTTCCAATAGCAGTCGATATACATACTTGGCTGTCTGTAGCTGTCCCCTAATGACTTGGGTTTTGATATAATTCTTGGTAACATCAGCCACAATTGTTGGTCTACCCAGCTGACTACTTCAAATGTTGACCTTTAGCTTCTTTGCATATTGATAAACAGGCGATGGGTGAATATGGAGCTCGGAGAAAATATCAGCAACTGTCCTACTACTATGCAACGCAGACTTGATATCATCTTACAGTAAGGGACAAAATCAGTCCGTTTTTTGGTTTTTTCGCAATGCCTCGCCGGGAATTTAAATTAAAGCTCCGCTTTGTTGACAAAAAATTTGCCTCTTCCTTCAACAAATTTGACAATATTTGTCGGAAATGGTATTTTTATTTTCCGACATGTTATAAGAAGATATATTGAAAATAATGAATTTTTATTTTTTTGAATTTCGATTAGTACTTGGTATCGCAGCCCTTACGCTGGATTACGTCCCGAACTCGACGGGGCATAGAGTGAATAAGGCTTCTACAGTACTCTGGAGTTGCTAGGTCATACCAAAGCTTCGAAACCCGGTCAACAAATGCTTGATCAACCTCAACCTCGGAAGGGGGTGGTCTTGTCATCTGTTCCCTCTTTTTAAGCATGGCCCATGCATTTTCAATTGAGTTAAGGTCAGGAGAGTATGCTGGCCAACTCAGGAGATTAACCTTGTTCTTTTGGAACCATTTTGAAGGAGCCGAAGCATAATGGATGCCTGCACTATCTTGTTGAAAGATCATGTCACTACTTTGCAGTCCATAGTACTTCAATGTTTCCTTGTATTCCTCCTCAAGTACTGATGTGTATAGCTCACCATTTACATTACTTTGTAGCCAGGACATGTAGCCCCCTCCATGTATAGTTATGCAACTCCAAAGCATAATCCTGCCTGCTCCATAAGCATGTTTCTTCTTGTAGTGATGGTCTCGATAAGGTGCATTTCCTCTTTCCAAGCGTATTCTGCACCATTAGACCCTCTTTTTTCGATTTTTGTCTCATCAGAAAAGACAACGCGTTCCCAATCAGTCTCGGACCAGTCTTTATGAGCCTTTGCCCAATCATATCGTGCCTTTTGCCTGTCATTATTAAGTGGAAGTGCTGTCTTTTTTTACCAGATTTTAGACCTTTGCGCTTGAAAGTACGAGTAATTGTTTTTGGATTGACTGATCGATCTGGTTTTTTAACGCCAAAGGAGGCATCAGCTGCGCTTTTAGATAAGCTTAGTCTTATATCTCCAGCTGCATTGGTTTCTTCCCTAGGTGTGAGTAAACGATGTCTACCTGTGCTATTTTTTGACTGCATCTTGGTTTTCCTTGAAATTCTTCGAATCATGGACTTTCCACAGCCTACTTTACTCTGAATTACATCCCATGGAACGGAGTGGTTCAGCATGTTCTCAATTTGGGCATGTTTATCGGCATACTTTGCTATCATGGCGTGTTTAGCTAATCTGAGATGAGGTAAATGGGGAAAAAGAAAAAATGTAAAAAATAAAATGCGCTAAAATATGAGAATGC